>NC_091380.1:12435682-12515069 GCF_038502225.1 Cherax quadricarinatus
CCAGCATTTCTAATCTCAACTACTCACCACTCTTTGCATCAATCTAGTTTATACCTCTCCTCCCTCTATAGATGCTCATGGTGTATACTCATTTTCTTGTTCTTCCTGTCCTCTTCAGTACTTTGGAGAAACTGGCTGATCTCTTTCTGACAGACTCAAGGAGCACAAAAATAGTGTTAGGCTTGCCGACACGAACAATGTTCTTTTCTGTCATGTCAGAGATCACAGTCATCTTATTGCCTGATCTTCTGTTAAAACGGACTTCCCTACTTTTAACTTTCACAGTCGCTGTCTGGTTGAATCCTCCCTTATACATAACTTTCCTTGTATGAATCTAAGTCCTGGCTTTGTCTCTGTAGATGCCTTCCTCTCCCATTACATTGTAAAATGCTCCAGACTTCAGAACACCTGTGGCTTAACCTGAATCCTTTTCTTCCTTCTCCCTCTTCCCTTTTTTCTCCTACTTTCATATTTAGGTCACCTACCACAATTACTCTCTCATTTGGTTCAAAAGTTCCGACATATTTGCTTAACATCTCCCAAAATCTTTCTCTCTCCTCTACACTCCTCTCTTCTCCAGGTGCAAACACACTTAATATGACCCACTTGACACATCCAACCTTTATTTTAATCCACATAATCCACATAATCCTCCTTACATAACTGATCCTTCAACATTATTATTACCCCATCCTTAGCTCAAACTCTCTCAGACTCCTGACTTAATCCCATTTGTTTCTCTCCACTGAAACTCGCCTACCTTCTTCAGCTGTGTTTCACTTAGAGCTAGGACATCCAACTTCTTTTCATTCATAACAGCAATCATCTCTTTCTTATCATCTGCACTACATCCATGCACATTCAAGCATCCCAATTTTATTGAGATTTTCTTCTTCTGTTTTTAGTATTTTCTGCAGGAGAAGGGGTTACTAGCTCATTGCTCCCGGCATTTTAGTCACCTCTTAAAACACACATGGCTTATGGACGAAAGATTCTTTTCCACTTCCCCATGGAGAAGAGAGGAAATAAAGGAGAAAAAGAACTATTAAGAAAAATAAGAAAAATCAAGGTGTGTTTATGTATGTACAATAGGGCCCCACTTATACAGCAGGTTAGGTTCCAGGCTACTGGAGGGCCCCACTTATACAGCAGGTTAGGTTCCAGGCTACTGGAGGGCCCCACTTATACAGCAGGTTAGGTTCCAGGCTACTGGAGGGCCCCACTTATACAGCAGGTTAGGTTCCAGGCTACTGCCATAAAGCAGAAATCACTGTAAAGTGGAACACCCTGTTTTTCCAATTATAAATGCATATAAATGCTAGATAACAGGCTTACACTAACACATATTAAGTTAGCAATAGAACTATGCATTAAAAAACAGTGTAAAAAGTAAAATACATACACACTACACTTGTTGCTTACTTTTTTTTTTTCAACAAACCGGCCATATCCCACCAAGGCAGGGTGACCCAAAAAAGAAGAAAAAAAGTTTCTCTTTTTAAATTTTAGTAATTTATACAGGAGAAGGGGTTACTAGCCCCTTGCTCCCGGCATTTTAGTCACCTCTTACAACATGCATAGCTTATGGAGGAAGAATTCTGTTCCACTTCCCCATGGAGATAAGAGGAAATAAACAAGAACAAGAACTAGTAAGAAAATAGAAGAAAACCCAGAGGGGTGTGTATATATATATGCTTGTACATGTATGTGTAGTGTGACCTAAGTGTAAGTAGAAGTAGCAAGATGTACCTGAAACCTTGCATGTTTATGAGAGAAAAAATGGACACCAGCAATCCTACCATCATGTAAAGCAATTACAATTACACTCACTTGGCAGGACAGTAGTACCTCCCTTGGCAGTTGTTGTCTAGCAGCTTACTACCTAGACTTGTTACTTCTTCTTCTTTCAACACACCAGCCATATCCCACCGACACGGGGTGGCCCAAAAGGAAAAACGGAAGTTTCTCCTTTTACATTTAGTAATATATACAGGAGAAGAGGTTGCTAGCCCCTTGCTCTCGGCATTTTAGTCACCTCTTGCAACACGCATGGCTTAGGGAGGAAGAATTTTGTTCCACTTCCCCATGGAGGTAAGAGGAAAGAAATAAGAACAAGAACTAGAAAGAAAAATAGAAGAAAACCCAGAAGGGTGTGTATATATATGCTTGTACATGTATGTGTAGTGTGACCTAAGTGTAAGTAGAAGTAGCAAGACATACCTGAAACCTTGCATGTTTATGAGACAGAAAAATGGACACCAGAAATCCTGTAAAACATTTACAGGTTTCCGTTTTACACTCACTTGGCAGGACGGTAGTACCTCCCTGGGCGGTTGCTGTCTACCAACTTACTACCTAGGCTTGTTACTATTACAACCTAGGATTTCAAAGGCCTGTTATCCCAGGTGTAATGGGAGCAAAAGAAACACAGCAGAAAAAGTTTAGACTTATATTATCCTTCACCAATTTAGAACAGCAATATGTACACTATGTACAGTAATAAGTATAGTGCACGTCACGGTAAGCAAGGCAGAAATAGAAGCCACAAGATAGCAGACCGTGCTCAACCAGCTCTAGAATGGGAATGACAAGGGCAGACAGGAGAGCGGTATCCACATAACCTCTGCGATTGCCAATCCGACCTTCTTATTGGCTAGAACCTGGTCACTAGTTGAACGATGGGGCCCCATCACCAACTCTTAGCAACCTGGTTCGCTGGTTGGGGGAGATAGCCTGTAAATGAGGGTGTGTCCATGCGCCGAATAAAGGTTACGTACTCTTTGCATGCCACACCCCCACCCCCGAGAAGGCTCAGGATTAGGCTGCCACCTCCCAGTGGTAACCGTGCCGCCATGGCACAAAATAATGGGACCGCCTATCCTCTCCACCATCCAACTCTTAGATAGAGCTCAGCTTTCCTAGTGACCAAAAGCCAAACCCTAAACTCAGAGCGAGACAGCAGTCAGATAGGCCAACATAGGTCCAAGATACAAGCGGACGGTAGCCCGTATCCCCTCACTAAAAAAAAAACCCCACATCAGGGGATAAAAAAAAGAGCTTGAAAGGGGGTTACCACAAATACATCCTAACCTAAATAAAATATTAAACTAGACTCTTGACAAAGAGTCTGCCAACACATTTTCTTTGCCGGCAATATACAGTGGACCCCCGCATAGCGAACGCCTTGCATAGCGAACAATCCGCATAGCGAACGCTTTGTTCGTTAAAATTTTGCCCCGCATAGTGGACAAAAACCCGCTCAGCGACCTTCGTCCGAGACGCGTCCAATGTGCGCCCTCAGCCAGCCTCACATGTGCCGCCCGTCCCATTGTTTACCAGCCAGCCTCCGCGGTAACATTCAAGCATACACTCGGAATATTTCGTATTATTACAGTGTTTTCAGTGCTGTTTGTGGAAAATAAGTGACCATGGGCCCCAAGAAAGCTTCTAGTGCCAACCCTACACCTCAAAGGGTAAGAATACCCATTGAAATGAAGAAAGAGATCATTGATAAGTATGAAAGTGGAGTACGTATCACCGACCTGGTCAGGTTGTACAAGAAACCAAAATCAACCATCGCTTCTATTGTGGGCAAGAAAACGGCAATCAAGGAAGCTGTTGTTGCCAAAGGTTTAACTGTGTTTTCGAAACAAAGATCGCAAGTGATGGAAGATGTTGAGAGACTCTTATTGGTGTGGATAAATGAAAAACAGCTAGCAGGAGATAGCGTCTCTCAAGCGATCATATGTGAAAAGGCTAGGAAGTTGCATGACGATTTAATTAAAAAAATGCCTGCAACTAGTGATGATGTGAGTGAATTTAAGGCCAGCAAAGGTTGGTTTGAGAGATTTAAGAAGCGTAGTGGCATCCATAGTGTGATACGGCATGGTGAGGCTGCCAGTTCGGACCACAAAGCGGCTGAAAAATATATGCATGAATTCAAGGAGTACATAGAAACTGAAGGACTGGAACCTGAACAAGTGTTTAATTGTGATGAAACAGGCCTGTTCTGGAAGAAAATGCCAAGCAGGACCTACATTACTGAGGAGGAAAAGGCACTCCCAGGACATAAGCCTATGAAAGACAGGCTTACTCTTCTCATGTGTGCCAATGCTAGTGGTGATTGCAAAGTGAAGCCTTTATTAGTGTATCACTCTGAAACTCCCAGAGCGTTCAGGCAAAAGAATGTCCTCAAGGATAATTTGTGTGTGCTGTGGAGGGCAAACAGTAAGGCATGGGTCACTAGGGAATTTTTCTATAACTGGTTACACCATGCATTTGCCCCCAATGTGAAAGATTACCTAACTGAAAAGAAATTAGACCTTAAGTGCCTCCTGGTGTTAGACAATGCCCCTGGTCATCCTACAGACGTGGCAGAGCGACTTTATGGGGACATGAGCTTCATTAAGGTGAAGTTTTTGCCTCCTAATACCACTCCTCTCCTGCAGCCCATGGACCAGCAGGTCATTTCCAACTTCAAGAAACTGTACACAAAAGCTCTGTTTCAAAAGTGCTTTGAAGTGACCACAGACACTCGATTGACTCTAAAAGAGTTTTGGAAGGATCACTTTAATATCCTCAATTGTGTAAACCTTATAGGTAAGGCTTGGGAGGGAGTGACTAAGAGAACCTTGAACTCTGCTTGGAAGAAACTGTGGCCAGAATGTGTAGACAAAAGGGATTTTGAAGGGTTTGAGGCTAACCCTGAGAGGAGTAGTATACCAGTTGAGGAATCAGTTGTGGAATTGGGGAAGTCCTTGGGGTTGGAGGTTAGTGGGGAGGATGTGGAAGAGTTGGTGGAGGAGGACAATGAAGAACTAACCACTGATGAGCTGATAGATCAACTTCAAGAGCAAGAGGCCAGACCTGGGGAAACTGGTTCAAAGGAGGGGAGAGAGAAATTGAAGGAATTGCCTACTTCAAAGATTAAGGAAATGTGTGCAAAATGGCTTGAAGTGCAAACCTTTTTTGATGAAAATCACCCTCACACAGCTATTGCAAGCCGTGCTGGTGACTGTTACAATGACACTGTTGTGAACCACTTTAGACAAATCATAAAGGAACGAGAGGTACAGGCCACTATGGACAGATATGTTGTGCGAAAGAAGTCCAGTGACTCTGAAGCTGGTCCTAGTGGCATTAAAAGAAGAAGGGAAGTAACCCCAGAAAAGGACTTGCTACCTCAAGTCCTAATGGAAGGGGATTCCCCTTCTAAACACTAACACTCTCTCTCCCCTCCTCCCATCCCATCAATCATCACCAGATCTTCAATAAAAGTAAGTGTCATGTAATTGTGCATGCCTTTTTCAGTTTGTGTGTACTAAAATTAACATTTTTTTGTGGTAAAAAAATTTTTTTTTCATACTTTTGGGTGTCTTGCACGGATTAATTTTGTTTCCATTATTTCTTATGGGGAAAATTAATTCGCATAGCGAACATTTCGCATAACGACCAGCCCTCTTGCACGGATTAAGTTCGCTATGCGGGGGTCCACTGTATTTAATTTTTATGTTGTAGGGCTGCAGCCTGAGCGTCCAACGCATAAGCCTTGTGTTGTGATTCTTCATGGCTTGGAGATAGACTAACGGGTTGTGATCACTGTAGACTGTTACCACCTGCGATGTCTGGCCCACATAAACATCGAAATGCTCCAAAGCCAGTACCAGCGCGAGGGCTTCTTTTTCAATGGTAGAGTAAGCTCTCTGATGTGGCTGGAACTTGGCTGAAAAGTATGCGATTGGCTGCAGCTCCTTGTTCCCGATTTGTAATAGTACCGCCCCAACCCCAGACTCACAAGCATCAACCTGTAATGAAAAAGGTTTGGAGAAGTCTGGAGACAGGAGAATGGGTGCAGAGCACAATAATCTTTTTGCTTTATTAAAAGCAGTGTTACAATCTGAAGTCCAAATAAAGGGAACTTTATGACTGGTAAGAGAGGTAAGAGGGGCTACAATATCTGAGAAATTCTTACAGAATCTTCTGTAACATCCTATCATGCCTAGGAAACGTTGAAGAGATTTCCTATCATGAGGAACTGGATATTCTTTAATCGAAAGAACTTTAGCAAGTTTAGGTGCAACATTACCACTACCTACTTCATGGCCTAGAAAAGTGACAGTGGCCTGGCCAAAGGAAGATTTAGATAAATTAACTGTTAATTGGGAATTCTTAAAGGTCTCAAACAGAGCTTTAAGTCTAAGTAGGTGTTGATCCCAAGTATCAGACACCACCACAATATCATCTAGGTATGCTGCCGTGCCTTCAAGTCCTTTAATAGCCTGATGGATGAGTTTCTGGAATGAAGAGGGGGAATTTTTCATTCCGAAGGGGGTAACTGTATACTGATAATGACCTCCTGGAATTACGAAGGCAGAGATTTCCTTCGCCTTATCTGTCAAAGGTACCTGATAGTAACCTTTAAGGAGATCTAATTTGGACACAAAAGTAGCCTTACCCACAAAGTCAATTACGTCATCCAGACGAGGAAGAGGGTAAGCATCTGTAATTGTGACCTCGTTCACTTTACGGTAGTCTGTGCACATACGAAACCCTCCATCAGCCTTTTTTTACTAGGATGCACGGTGAAGCCCATGGACTAGATGACTCCTCCACTAAACCATGTTCTAACAAGAAGTCTACTTCCTGCTGAAGTAGCCTTTGCTTTTCAGGATTAGCTCTGTAGGGGGAGAGTTTAATTGGTTTAGATTTTCCCACATCTACACCATGGTAACCTAACGTACATTTTTTCGGCACATCCGAAAAAATATTAGGATATGACTGTAGAAGCTCAGTTAAATTGGTTGCTTGTATTTCAGATAATCCATCCATTAACGGGCTAGGATCCTTGAGGAGGACAGAATTTGAAAGTTTAGTATTAATTTCAGAGATAGAGTGCAAAGAGTCAGAGTCGTCCTCAGAGGTAGAGGACAGAGTCATTACTGGGACTTTATCTGGTGTATGAAAGGCCTTGATTTGATTAATGTGGTAAGTTTTTGTTTTTGAGGTCTTATCAATGGGAGCTACCACATAATTTAAATCAGATAATCTACTTACTATCTGCATAGGTCCTGTAAATCTAGCTTTCAAGGTGTGGCCAGGTATAGGTTCCTGCACCAACACCTTGTCTCCTGGATGGAAGGAGCGGAATTGTGCACTTCTGTCATACCTCTGTTTCATCTTACTTTGAGCTGTCTTTAGGTTAGCCTTGGCTAACTCACGTGCCACCTGCAACCTTGAAGACGGGTTGTAGAGTGCTGAGCTTACGTCTTCTCCCATCCATCCTTCTTTGAGCACCCGAAGAGGACCTCGTACATTGTTTATCTGGAGTTTATCTGGAGAGAGTTCCGGGGGTCAACGCCCCCGAGGCCCGGTCTGTGACCAGGCCTCCTTAGGTCAGTGTCCCAGGATGCGACCCACACCAGTCGACTAACACCCAGGTACCCATTTTACTGATGGGGAACATAGACAACAGGTGGAAAGAAACATCCAATGTTTCTACTCTGGCTGGGAATCGAACCCAGGCCCTCGCCGTATGAAGCGAGAGCGTTAACCACCAGGCCACCAGAGCCCAAAGATCAGCTCAAACGGACTATACCCTGTAGACTCTTGCACCGTCTCTCGTACTGAGAACAGCAACAACGGTAGAGATTCATCCCAATCTGTCGGAAAGTGCATGCAAAAACTTCTCATCATTGTTTTTAATGTTTGGTGGAATCTTTCCAAGGCGCCTTGGGACTGAGGGTGATAGGCAGTGGATAAGTTGTGAATTATCCCTAACCTAGTTAATACTTCCCTAAATGCTTTGGCAGTGAAGTTAGTACCTTGATCACTTTGTATAGTTTTAGGAATGCCAAAACAAGAAATGAATTTTGTTAAAGCTTTGAGAATAGCTTTAGTATTGATACTACGCATAGGGATTGCTTCAGGATATCTGGTTACTTTATCCATAATTGTAAATAAATACTGGTTTCCAGACTTTGACTTAGGTAGTGGACCTACACAATCTATAATTAAATCTGCAAAAGGTTCTCCATCAGCAGGTATGGGTTGGAGAGGTGCAGGTTTAATGGAATGTCCAGGTTTTCCAACTTGCTGACATTCTCGGCAACACCTAATATGATTCTTCACATCTTTCTTTAATTTTGGCCAATAAAATTCTTTTGTGATTCTATACAAGGTTTTTGTAATTCCCAAGTGACCTCCTAATGACGTATTATGAGCTATATTTAATATCTGAGGTCTATACTTGGTTGGAACCACTAACCTGTCGTATAATTGCCGGCCCTCTATCTCCTTACCAGTCTCAGTGCAGACCAAATAATCATTTTTAACTTAATACTTGACTGGATGACCCAAAGAGGATTTACCCATGGCTGCCTGAAAAGCGAATTTTAAAGAAGGGTCCTTTCGTTGTTCCTCCCGGAAGGACAGTCCCTCGGGCATGGAAACAGAGACATCTGGCAATCCTGCAACCTGGGAATAGGAAGGCTTGATCGGGGTCTGTTCACTTGATTTACGAGACTCCGGCCGGTGTGTCTCATAAAACAACGTGGCTATTCCGAGATCGGAGTCGTCCAAGGATAGGTCAACATTCTCTCCAGACAACCCTTGGGATGTTGCCCGAGTTATGGCCAACACTGGAGAAGCATTAATCATTATAGGTTCAGGACACGAACTAACAGTAGTAATGTTATTACCCAGTAATAACATGGCATTTTTCATGGGAAATCCTTTTGAGACACCTACAGTCAAGTACCCAGTGTAATATTTGCACTGTACATAAATTTTATGCAAAGGAACAGAATATATAGCTCCTCCAAATGCTTCCAATAAAACTGAGGAATTCAAAGAAGTATTCTCTGAAAGGGGTAATATTCCTTCTCTGACAAGTGAGCAATATGCTCCAGTATCTCTAAAGGTATTTACTTTAGTTGGTTCTGAGTTTTCCTGAAGGGAAATAAGACTTTCGCAATAATAAGGGGCCATACCTTTTTCTACTTCTCTAGGGGACATGTTACTAGGGATATTAGAGATTTTCCCGATGGGTTGAGGTTTTTGGGGGCAGTTGGAACTGATGTGACCTACTTTATTACACCTGAAGCAGACGACAGGCTTGCCCTTTACTCCCTGATGACGTTGCAAGTGGTGTCGTTCTGGCTGGTGCCTCTCTGGATATTGTTGTCGAGATGCTCCATAAGTAGTTTGCCTCTCCGCAGGGGGACCATATGTTGAGAAGCGTGGCTCACCAGGTGACTTAGTTGGATGACGTAGACGCTCTCCCTCCGGCTGGCACTTCATTCTCCAATGTTGTCGATCTCTGCTCACGCCAGACTGTTGAAAAGAGAGACGGGACCGCTCGGACAAGGAGCGGTTCGTTTCGAAGGTATCAGCCCACCTGGCTGCCTCCAATGCAGTGGTTAAGTCACGATCCTGCAGAAAGACACGAACCTCGGGTCCCACAGACTCCAGCAGGTTATCAATCAGAATAAGCTGCACCAGCTCCTCAAAGTTAGAGACACCACTCGCTTTATACCAGCTGGTAAAAGCTTTGGTTTGCTGTCTCACAAAGTCCACCAGGGATTGACCAAGCTGCCGCCTGTTCAATTTGAAGGTCTTACGATATTTAGCTGGGATACATGTATATGCTCCCAACACTGTGGTCTTCACTATTTGATAATCAGAGAATTCAGCGTCAGTTAATACCGACGTAAATTCCTGTGCCTTACCCAATAATGCTGTATGAACCAACGCTGCCCAGTGCTGTTCCGGCCACCTCAAGGCTCGAGCCTGATTTTCGAAGCTTTCGAAAAATTGCTCTGGTTCGGCCTCATTGAAGCGGGGAACAAGCTGTACTGCTTTTTGTAAACTGAAATCGTTTACAGAATGCAAAAACTGCCTCCTTTCTCTTTCCCTATCAAATTCTTCCCTTGCGAATGCTCTCTGTTCCCTAGTTTGCTCCAGCGTGATTTTTGCCAGCTCAAGTGCCAAGGACGCTGATTCACCTCGAGACAACCCAGCTGCACTATACTGACCATCTTGCTCCGTAGGTGTATCATCTTCCTCATGCGAGAACATAGGAGTTTTTTCCTTAGCTCCCGTAGAGGGAGGAGTTTGATATGCCATCTCTTCTTCAATAAGTTTGTCAGCAATAAGTGAACGCAGTTGCGCAGCTGTAAGAGTGCGTTTATAGGGAATGCCAATGGAACGAGCAATTTGCCAACAACGCTGTAGGGACAATTTAGGTAGGTTATGCAAAGTATATGCCGACACCAGGCGTCTGACTCGTCTAGGTGGCATAAGTTATTCGCTATGCACAGTACGAATACCCCAACGTAAAACGTTAATTTGCAGAACACGCTTAGCTATGCACAGTACGATTCCAGAATACGCATACAAGCAAAGCCGACTGCACACAAGATTGACCGTAGCGAAGCGAGCACACTGAACAAGCTAGTAGCGAGCTGTTGAACGATCACACAATAGCAAGGCTGATCATAAGCAACTGACACGCAAAATTTGTAAAGCGAAGCGAGACAGCAAGCTACACAATGTTCCTGCTACAAGCTTCACCCTAAGCTCAACCGTTTCTCTAAGTCCAGCTCCAGCTCTCGGACAGGCTACCCATATTACAACCTAGGATTTCAAAGGCCTGTTATCCCAGGTGTAATGGGAGCAAAAGAAACACAGCAGAAAAAGTTTAGACTTATATTATCCTTAACCAATTTAGAACAGCAATATGTACACTATGTACAGTAATAAGTATAGTGCACGTCACGGTAAGCAAGGCAGAAATAGAAGCCACAAGATAGCAGACCGTGCTCAACCAGCTCTAGAATGGGAATGACAAGGGCAGACAGGAGAGCGGTATCCACATAACCTCTGCGATTGCCAATCCCACCTTCTTATTGGCTAGAACCTGGTCACTAGTTGAACGATGGGGCCCCATCACCAACTCTTAGCAACCTGGTTCGCTGGTTGGGGGAGATAGCCTGTAAATGAGGGTGTGTCCATGCGCCGAATAAAGGTTACGTACTCTTTGCATGCCACAGTTACTTACCCTAGAATATTAATATGAATGTGTGAAAGGTGAGTGGCAGTGTAAATGTTTTTTCCATGTCAGCAATAAGTCACTTTGTCTGACTTTTTATGGATTATCCTAAGGTCTTTACACATATGCTAATATATGTAACTATTTGATGGCTCCCTCAGCTATCAGCATACTTTTCAGTAAGTTTATTCAGGTATACACAAACACAGTTACATAGATTATACAGGTCCTCCATCACAAATCCGGCATCGTTGCGACCTGTAGTGTGCCGGATTACTGAGTTTGCCGGATTACAGAGTGGTTAGGTTGGAGTACACTTAATAAAATTAACCAACTTGACTTACACAAAGTTCATTGAGCATCGGCTACTTCTCGTTATGAAAGCAATCAAAATCATGTCTATTTCTGTAATATATCTTTCATTCTATCAAATGAGTCTAAAAAAATGAGAATACAGTAGACCCTCGCATACCGTTGGCATCACATAACGTTAAATCCGAATACCGATACATTTTATTGCTAAAATTTTGCCTCGCATATCGCTAAAAAACTCGCTCAACGCTATTGGTCCGAGACGCGTCTAATGTGCGGCCTGAGCCAGCCTCACATGTTCCACTGGTGGCATTGTTTACAAGCCAGCCTCCGTGGTAACATCCAAGCATACAATTGGAACATTTCATATTATTACAGCGTTTTTGGTGATTTCATCTGCAAAATAAGTGTCCATTGGCCCAAAGAAAGCTTCTAGTGCGAACCCTGTGGTAAAAAGGGTGATAAATACTATCGTACCACAGTCAGCTGCTGCTGCACCACGGTCAGCTGTTACTGGATCAGTCAGCTGTTGCTGCACCACAGCTGCTGCTGCACCATGGTCAGCTGTTGCTGCACCACAGTCAGCTGTTGTTGTTTCTGCACCACCATCAGCTGTATTACTCGAAGATGTGTAGAGTGTGTTGTTGGTGTGGCTTAACGTGAAACAATTGCCGAGAAATGATTAACCCCGGAGGGTTAGCCACCCAGGATAACCCAAGAAAATCAGTGCATCATCGAGGACTGTCTAACTTATTTCCATTGGGGTCCTTAATCTTGTCCCCCAGAATGCGACCCACAACAGTTGACTAACACCCAGGTGAACAGGAAAAAATGCCTGGAACTAGTGCTCATATTGGTGAGGTTAGTGGGGAGGATGTGGAAGAGTTGGTGGAGGAGGACAATGAAGAACTAACCACTGATGAGCTCCTAGATCATCTTCAACAGCAAGAGGCCACACCTGAGGAAACTGCTCTGGAGGAGGGGATAGAGAAATTGAGGAAGTTGCCTACTTCAAAGATTAAGGAAATGTGTGCAATGTGGCTTAAAATATAAACCTTTTTTGATGAAAATCACCCTCACACAGCTATTGCAAGCCGTGTTGGTGACTATTACACTGACAATGTTGTGAAACATTTTAGGAAAGTCATAAAGGAACGAGAGGTACAGGCCTCTGTGGACAGATATGTTGTGCGACAGAGGTCCAGTGACTCTAAAGCTGGTCCTAGTTGCATTAAAAGAAGAAGGGAAGTAACCCCGGAAAAGGACTTGGCACCTCAAGTCCTAATGGAAGGGGATTCCCCTTCTAAACACTAAGACCATCAACACTCTCCCCTCCTCCCATCCCATCAATCATCACCAGATCTTCAATAAAGGTAAGTGTCATGTAACTGTGCATGTCTTCTTCAGTTTGTGTGTATTAAAATTAATATTTCATGTGGTAAAATTTTTTTTTCATACTTTTGGGTGTCTTGCACAGATTAATTTGATTTCCATTATTTCTTATGAGGAAAATTAATTCACATAACGATAATTTCGCATAACATTGAGATCTCAGGAATGGGTTAATAGCACTATGTGAGGCTCCACTTTTTTGTTTCAGGTTTTAGGTGCAGTACGAGTGTATATCACAGATAGCCCTGTGCTACACTCCATTATCTCTAATATAAGCCACCAAGACAGGGATAGGAGAATGGTATTTGTATACCATATCCTCTTCATACCTTCGTCGAACTGCTCAGTGTTATGCCAAATATTATTTATTCTGGAGTATTTAACATGTTTTATGTTATTTATATTGTTTATTATGTCATATTAGATCAGTTGTGATAGGCAAATAAGCTGTAGTGTTGATATTAGTGTAATAATAAAGCATATTCTCCTGCTTCATGAGACCGAGTTCATGACAGCCGACAGTGGCTTCAAAGCCACCTTATCTTTAATGGATAATGTACTGTGTAGGTGCTTTACATAATGAGAAGCATTTCTTTTTTTCATTGGAACCATGACTAGGGCTAAAAGTAAGCAGGTTATAACAATAAATGGAGAAAAAGAAATATGAATGACTTCTGCACCAAGTAGCACTGCAAAACAGTAGCAGCAGGTTGGTGTGGTGACCAAGGAAATTTGAAATTATACTAGCCAAAATTAGTGCCGAATAACTGAAGGAACCGAATGACTGATTGCCGGATTTGTGATGGCGGACCTGTAATACATAGCAGCGTATGTGTAGAGAACCTAGGATAACCCAAAAAAAGTCAGTTCACTAAGTTTACTCATTTTTAAGTTGTCACTTAAGATAAGAGGCTTATGACTTTTCATTTTATCATAACTAAGCTTAGACACCATCATCAGCGAGAGCCAACTAGTTAACGAAATAGTAAATGAGAGAGAAGGAGATACACAGAGATCAAACAATGTAAAAACACAAACTGAACTGGTGTTGGGCAATCGCTCACCCACCACTCATTTGCTCTAGGGCATAGGCGATCACTTGCCCACGCCCTAGAGCGATAATATGCTCTATTCTCCATGGGGAAGTGGAAAAGAATCTCTCCTCCATAAGCCATGCATGTCATACGAGGTGACTAAAATGCTGGGAGCAATGGGCTAGTAACCCCTTCTCCTTCAGATAATACTAAAAAACAGAAGAAAATCTCTATGAAACTGGGATGCTTGAATGTGCATGAATGTAGTGCAGATGATAAGAAAGAGATGATTGCTGTTATGAATGAAAAGAAGTTGGATGACCTAGCTCTAAGTGAAACAAAGCTGAAGGGGGTAGGCGAGTTTCAGTGGAGAGAAACAAATGGAATTAAGTCATGAGTATAGTTAGATATAGTTCACTGAAAATAGTTTTCCAAGTTTACATTGTAAATTTGTTGTGTTCAATATTATACTCCAAGTATTATTAGTAATTGCTTACCAGGTCATTACATCATTAAACATCATTGTAAATTTATGAATACGTATTAGCTTTGATCCAGAGTTGATCCACATCTATGACATTTACAATAATCTATTAACTGCTGGCCAGGATTGCAAACATTATACTATTAACCATGCCAAAACTATCTTCAACAACACCTTAACTCTTTCAGGGTCAGTCCTGTATATGTATGGTTTGATAGCCAGTGTCTGTCCCATATAAAACTTACGTGTAAAAATTTTAGCGCCTACAAATCTGGTGGAAGAAAACTGGTAGGCCTACATATAAAAGAATGGGTCTGCATGGTCAGTGTGCACAGTATAAAAAAATCCAGCAACAGGCAGTGCATAATGATAAAAAAAAAAACCTGACCATGTTTTTGTTTTAAAACAGCTACTTTGCAGTGTATTTTTGCATTGTATTTATGGTCGTATTCCCATTTTCTGGTGTCATGAGATAGAATTGAAGATATATTACAGAAATAGAGATGATTTTGATTGGTTTGACAATAAAACATACCTTGAAATTGAGCTCAAAGTAGAGGAAATGTTCAATTTTTGCCCATGTTCAAGAGTGAACGTGAACAAATCATGCCACACGTCCAATACACATCAACTGGTGAGTCTAATATTCTTTCACAAGTATGTTGATATTATTTATACCATTTTTACAATAATGCAGTAGTCTGCATAACAGTAAGTCTTCTATTTTTTGTGAGAATAAAAATTCAAAATGGAAAGCAAAAGTAATATAAGAGGGGCCTGGAGACATGACTAATGAACCGAGAAAATGTTATTTTAGTGCCAGGAATGTCTGTCTTGTTTATTCTGGTCCCTATTTTGAAATTGGCATTTTTTAAATTTGTGTGAAATTTGCAAAATTGCCAATTTCTAACCACTTTATTGGGTAGTTGAAATTGGTAAATGGGCAGTTTCTTGTACTCAATTGATAGAACAAATGTTATTCTAGCAAAATAGCTATGATTTCAGAGGAATGGAACAATGGAACTGGCTGAAAATAGGGCTCTAGGTGGACAAAATCGCCAGTGCGTAAATATCGCTAACTTCGTGAGAGCATAATTCTGTAAGTTTTCCATCAAATTTTGTACTTTTAGTGCCATTACCATCAGGGAAATATTTTCTATCATTTCATAAGAATTTTTTTTTTTTTTTTTTAATTTTTCAACCCTGAGAGTGAGTTAAACAACCATGATGACATTACACATCCCTGTCTAAGATCTACTTTACTGGGAAGTAATCTCCCTCTCTTCTACACACCTCAACCTAAGCCTCACTATCCTCATAAAAACTCTAGGGCATTTAGTAACTTACTACCTATTCCATATACTTGCAACATCTGCCACATTTCTTCCCTATCCACTCTATCATATGCCTTTTCTAAATCCAGAAATGCAATGAATATTTCCCTATCTATCTGTCTTACCTCTATTTCTTTCAATAATAACCCTACCCTACACTTTTCCTAGTATACTCAGTAAACTTACTCCCCTATAATTTCTACGATCTCTTTTGTACCCCTCCCCTTTATACAAAGGAGCTATACAAGCTCTCTGCCAATCCCTAGGTATCTTCCCCTCTTTCATACATTTATTAAACAAAAATACCAACAATTCCAACACTATATCTCAACCTGATTTTAACATTTCTGTCATGGTCCCATCAGTTCCAGCTACTTTACCCCCCTTTCATTCTACATAATGCCTCATGCACCTCCCCCACACTCACATCCTGCTCTTCTTCACTCATAAAAAATGTTATACCTCCCTGACCAGTGCATGAAATTACTGCCTCCCTTTCTTAATCGACATTTAAAAGTTCCTCAAAAAAGTTCCTCAAAATATTCCTGCCATCTTCCCAATACAGTGGACCCTTGGGTAATGCCTTTACTCCATTCCAGAGAGCTAGCCTTTAGCCGATTTAGCCTTTAGCCAAATTAATTTTCCCCATAAGAAATAATGGAGATCCAATTAATCCGTTACAGACACCAAAAATATTAAACAAAATAATTTTTTTTACATGAAATGTACATTTTCCTATGCAGAAAAAAAGATACATGCACAATAAACAATGCTGAAATGACACTTAACTTTATTGTAGATTTGTTGATGAGTGATGAGATGGAAAGAGGGAATTTGATGGAGGTGTACTAGTGTTTGGAAGGGGAATCCCCTTCCATATAGACTTCAGGTAACAAGTCCTTTTCTGGGGTTACCTCCCTTCTTGGTTTTTTAATGCAACCGGGAACAATTTGAGAGTCACTGGACCCCTGTCACACAAAACATTTGCCCATAGAGCTCTGTTTCTCACGTCCCTTTAAGATTTCCCTAAAATGGGACATAAGAGTGTCATTGTACATGTTGCCAATATGGCTTGCAACAGCTGAGTCAGGATAATATTCTTCCATAAATGCTTGCAACTTTGTCCACATTTCCTTAATCTTTGATGAAGGCAACTTCCTCCATCTCTCTTTCTCCTCCTCTGAAGCAAATTCCTGAGCTGTGATCTGTTGCTGTTGAACCTGAAGCTCTTGCAACTCTGTAGTGGTTGGCTCTTCATCGTCATCCTCCACCAACTCTTCCACATCCTCGCCACTAACCTCCAACACAATGGACTTCGTTGTGCAAGACACTGCAACACCATGGTCTTCCCCAATGCCACAATAGATTCCACAGCTGGCATTGGCTCCTCAGAGTTAGCCCCAAACCCTTCAAAATCCCTCTCTTGTACACATTCTGGCCACAATTTTCTGCAAGCAGAGTTCAAAGACCTGCAAGTCACTCCCTCTCAAGCCTTACCTCTGAGATTTATGCAACTGAGGATACTGACTCTCTTAGGGTCAGTTGAGTGTCTGAGGTCACTTCAAAGCACCTTTGAAGCACTGCTTTGGTGTACAGTTTTCTGAAGTTTGAAATGGCCTGCTGGTCCATGGGCTGGAGGAGAGGAGTGGTACTAGGAGACAAAAACTTCTCTTTGATGAAGTTCAACTCTCCCGCAATTTGCTCTTGCAAGTCGTGAGGATGAGCATGAGCATTGTCCATTACCAGGAGGCACTTGAGTGACAATTTATTTTCCAGGAGGTACTTTTCACAGTCGGGCCAAACATGTCATAGATCCATTCAAGAAAAATGTCCCTTTTTACCCATGCCTTACTGTTTGCTCTCCACATCACACTCAATTTAGTCTTGACATTATTTTTCTTGAACATTGGGAGTTTCAGAGTGATACACGAGTAAAGGCTTCACCTTGCAATCCCTACTAGCATTACTACAAAACATGAGAGTTAGCCTGTCTTTTATAGGCTAGTGTCCTGGGAGTGCCTTTTCCTCCTGAGTAATGTAGGTCCTGTTTGGCATTTTCTTCCAAAACAGGTCTGTTTTGTTACAATTAAACACTTGTTGTAGTTTTAATTTTTCAGTGTCTGTGTACTCCTTAAAGTCCTGCACATATTTTTCAGCCATTTTTTTGTCAGAACTGGCAGCCTCACCATGCCTTACCACACTGTGTATGCCACTATGATTCTTAAATCTCTCAAACCAGCATTTGCTGGCCTTAAATTCATCAATAGCAGCACAAATATATTTGGAGGCATTTTCTTAACCCTTTCAGGGTCCAAGGCCCAAATCTGGAGTCACGCACCAGTGTCCAAGATATTTCAAAAAAAAAATTTGTTATTTTTTCTTATGAAATCATAGAGAATCTTTTTGTGAAGGTAATAAAACAAAAAGTACGAAAATTGGTGGAAAATTGACGAAATTATGCTCTCGCGAATTTTGATGTGTCAGCGATATTTACGAATCGGCGATTTTGCCGACTTTGACTCCCATTTTAGGCTAATTACATTATTCCAATCAACCAAATTCTTAGCTATTTCACTAGTATTACTTCTATTCTATCGATTGAGCACAAGAAATCGCCAAGTCAACTGTTTCAACTACAAAATAAAGTGATCGGAAATTGTTAATTTGGCCAATTTAACACAAAGTTCAAAATATTCCAATTTCAAAATAGGGTCCAGAATGAACAATGTAGGCATTCCTGGCACTAAACTAACATTTCCTCTGTTCATTAGTTATGTTTTGAGGCTTTACAAATAAATTCCATTTTGATTTTTTATTCACATAATGAATTTTTATTCACACCAAAAAATAGAAGATTTACTGTTATGCAATACTGTAATAATTGTATAAATATCATCACCATATTTGTGAATGTATATTAGACCCACCAGCTGATGTGTATTAGACGTGTGAGGTCGTTTGTTTACTCTTGAATATCGGCAAAAATTTAACATTTCCGCTACTTTGAGCTCAGTTTCAAGCCATTTCCAATGCTAAAACCAATCAAAATCATCTCTATTTCTGTAATATGTCTTCCATTCTATCAAATGAGACCAAGAAATCGCAAATACAACTATAAAAAGCATACGAAAAAACACTGCAAAGTTGCTGTTTTAATCGAAAAATCATTTCATTTTTTTTCTCTCATTATGCACAGTGTGCTGCAGGATCTGTTTTATGTGGTGCGCACATACCACATAGATGTATTCTCTCATATCTAGGCCCAAATGTACCACTCACAGTTTATCAGAGTGAGCTGAGCTCATGGCGTAGATCTACGGTTTGGACCCTGAACGTAAAGCCGTAGATCTACGGGACGGACCCTGAAAGGGTTAACCCTTTCAGGGTCCAAGGCCCAAATCTGGAGTCACGCACCAGTGTCCAAGAATTTTCAAAAAAAAAATTTGTTATTTTTTCTTATGAAATCGTAGAGAATCTTTTTGTGAAGGTAATAAAACAAAAAGTACGAAATTTGGTGGAAAATTGACAAAATTATGCTCTCGCGAATTTTGATGTGTCAGCGATATTTACGAATCGGCGATTTTGCCGACTTTGACTCCCATTTTAGGCCAATTACATTATTCCAATCAACCAAATTCTTAGCTATTTCACTAGTATTACTTCCATTCTATCGATTGAGCACAAGAAATCGCCAAGTCAACTGTTTCAACTACAAAATAAAGTGATCGGAAATTGTTAATTTGGCCAATTTAACACAAAGTTCAAAATATTCCAATTTCAAAATAGGGTCCAGAATAAACAATGTAGGCATTCCTGGCACTAAACTAACATTTCCTCTGTTCATTAGTTATGTTTTGAGGCTTTACAAATAAATTCCATTTTGATTTTTTATTCACATAATGAATTTTTATTCACACCAAAAAATAGAAGATTTACTGTTATGCAATACTGTAATAATTGTATAAATATCATCACCATATTTGTGAATGTATATTAGACCCACCAGCTGACGTGTATTAGACGTGTGAGGTCGTTTGTTTACTCTTGAATATCGGCAAAAATTTAACATTTCCGCTACTTTGAGCTCAGTTTCAAGCCATTTCCAGTGCTAAAACCAATCAAAATCATCTCTATTTCTGTAATATGTCTTCCATTCTATCAAATGAGACCAAGAAATCGCAAATACAACTATAAAAAACATACGAAAAAACACTGCAAAGTTGCTGTTTCAATCGAAAAATCATGATTTCAGTTTTTTTCTCTCATTATACACAGTTTGCTGCAGGATCTGTTTTATGTGGTGCACACATACCACATAGATGTATTCTCTCATATCTAGGCCCAAATGTACCACTCACAGTTTATCAGAGTGAGCTGAGCTCATGGCGTAGATCTACGGTTTGGACACTCACCGTAAAGCCGTAGATCTACGGGACGGACCCTGAAAGGGTTAATGAGATCTGCATGCAGCTGCCTTGCCTTTACACATATTATTGACTGAGAAACACTATCTCAAGATAATTTTTTCTCGTTTATCCACACCAACAACAGTCTCTCCACAAATTTGAGTACAGTGGACCTATGACCAATGAAGGCATCATCTAACAAAGCATTTTAGTGTAAAAATTTTGGCCCGACCAACGATGAAAAACTCAACTATCATTCATCCCGAACACTTCCACGTGTCTATCTGGCTTGAGTGCGCCTTACCTGCCCTGCCTTCAGTTAGCGTGCCAGTGTATACAAGCCAGTACGGTCGCTTCCAAACATACATTCGATACATTTTGTATTATTCCAGTGTTTTTAGTGCTTGTAACTGCTAAATAATGGGCCCAAAGAAAGCTTCTAGTGCCGACCCTGTGGTAAAAAGGGTGAGAATTACGATAGAAGTGAAGAAAGAGATAATCACAAATTATGAAAGTGCAGCGACTCTCAAGTTGTTCCCAGTGGCATTAAAACAAGTAGGGAAGTAGCCCCGGAAAAGGAATTGGTAGCTAAAGTCCTTATGGAAGAGGATTCCCCTTCCAAACAATAATACACCTCTATCTCCCCTCCCTTCTCATCACTTATCACTACATCTTCAATAAAGGTAAGTGTCATTTATTCTTCATTTAGTACAATATTTATTGTGCATGTATTCTTCTTTTTCTGTGTAGGAAAATATATATTTCATTTGAATTTTTTTTTCATACTTTTGGGTGTCTGGAACAGATTAATTGGATTTCCATTATTTCTCATGGGGAAAATAAATTCGACTAAAGATAAGCTCTCTGGAATGGGTTAATATTATTGGTCGAGGGTCCACTGTATTTATGACCTCTGTTCCGAAATCATACTTGCACCTTTCACAACAACAGCTTCCTTGATTGCCTTTTTTGTTGGCCAAGATAGTAGTGATGGTTGAATGGGGTTTGTTATATAACCTTTCCAACTCCGAGATATGCACCCCACTCTCGTACTTTGCAGTCATCTCTTCATTTAAATTGATAGTACACCTCACCCTTTTTACCACATGGTTGGTACTAGAAGCTTTCTTGGCATCCAGGGTGGCTTATTTAGCAGTTACAAGCACTAAAAATGCTGGAATAATACAAAATATATCATGTATGCGTGGAATCTTCCTCACTGGCTTTGTAAAGAATGGCACACTGGCTGGTACATGGAGTGAGTGGCTGGGCCCACTCAGGCCATGTGGATACATTTTGGATGAAAGCCTTTAGCCAAGTTATTTGGCATTAGCTGAGCCAATATTTTTATGCCAAAGCGAGCCATTAGCCGATTTTGGTGCTAGCCAATGCATCCTTTAGCTGAGAGTTCACTGTACCTCCAGCTCCCTATCTACTAACTCCCCTACTCTGTTTTTAACTGACAAATCCATTCGTTCCCTAGGCTTAACTTGTTTATCTCACTCCATAATTTTTTTATTATTTTCATCAAAATTTGTTGACATTGCCTCTCCCACTCTATCATCTGCTCCTCTTTTGCACTCTCTCACCACTCTCTTCACCTTTCTTTTACACTCCGTATACTCTGCTCTTCTAATAACACTTCTGCTTTGTAAAAACCTCTCAAGCTACCTTTTTCTCTTTTATCACACCCTTTACTTCATCATTCCACCAATCACTCCTCTTTCCTTCTGCACCCACCTTTCTATAGCCACAAACTTCTGCCCCATATTCTAATACTGCATTTTTAATACCATTCCAACCCTCTTCAACCCCCAACCCTCCCACTACTCATACTTGCACTAGCCCATCTTTACATTAATTCTTATGAGAAATATTTTGGATTTCAGCCTTTTCAGATTTAGGCTACATTCTGGAACAGATTACGGCCAATTACCGAGGGTCAACTGTAGATGTGCAATGACATCTGTCTTTTATGTGAATTGTATTACAGAAAAACAAAGCCAAACAACTTTTCCTTTAACAATCAAACTGTAGGATGGGCAGAAAAAAATCCTGTTTGAGTGTTTGTAGTATGATTTTGAATAAAAAAAAAAAAAAGACTAAAATGAATGCTATCTGATATGACCTTATTATTGCATGGTGTATTGAATTTGACCCCCAAAAAATGACCACTCATCTGCAACAGTGGCATAAATGCACCAGTGATATTTATGTTTTAGAATTTATTGACGTCAAGATGTAATTGTTTTTCAGTTTTTTAATTAATTTTAATGTTAACACTTATAATATTAGATGTGTATAATGATGTTTTAACACTTCAAACATGAGGAAATACTTAGTGCAACTATGATCAACTCTAAATTTGCTGTATACAGCCCTTCCCCACTTAGCGACAAAGTTCCGTTCCTAAGACCATGTCATTAAATGAATTCCTGGCTTAGTGAGGAACATACTGTAATGGTAGTGAGTTTGTGTCATCCATCTTTGATATTGTTTTAATGTCACCTTTGCACCATTTATAAAATTTCTGGTATATTTTTAAATGTTTATAGAGTAGTGTACTCTACAGTGGTACCTCAGGATACAAACTTAATTCGTTACAGAAGGCTGTTCGAGTGCTGATGGTGAATTAATTTGTTCCCAAAAGGAATAAAGTAAATTAGATTAATCTGTTTCAGACCCCCAAAAATAGTTACAAAAGCACTTACAAGAAAATACACTTGCATATTTGTTCAAGTTGGGAGATGTTCATATGCTGAGGTACCACTGTATATTGAAATACAGTGGTCCCTCAATAATCGTCCAGCTCGATAGTCATCCTTTTCAGAAATCGCGTTATTCTCATCCAAACATTGGCTCGCAAATGGTCAGTTTACTCGCTAATCGTCCTTCGTCCGGGATGCGTACTCATGCTCTGAGCAGCCTCAGCCTCCCTTCCAAGCCAGTGTGCCATTGTTTACCAGTGAGTTACAGTCCCCTCACTGGTTCATATGAAATATTTCATAATACGTATTCCATTTGTTGTAGTGCTTGCAAGTGCTAAATAAGCTACCATGGCTCCAAAGAAAGCTAGTGCCAAGCCTTTGGTAAAGAAAGTGAGAAATATGATTGAATTTAAGAAAAACATTATTGAACAATATGAAAGTGGCGTATGTATGGCCGAACTGGCCAGGATGTATAACAAATCCCATGCAACCATATCTTCCATCATGGCCAAGAAAAAGGAAATCAGGGAAGCTGTTGTTGCAAAGGGGGTAAATATGCTGACAAAAATGAGATCACCAGTACTCGAAGATGTTGAGAAGTTATTATTGGTGTGGATAAATGAGAAACAATTAGCAGGAGATATTCTTATGATGTCGATTATTTGTGAAAAGGCTAGGCAGTTGCATGATGATCTGGTAAAGAAATTGCCTGCAATGAGTACTAATAATTGTGAATTTATGGCCAGCGAAGGTTGGTTTGAGAGATTTAAGAAGCATAGTGGCATACACAGTGTGATAAGGCATGGTGAAATGTGGGGTAGGATGGAAAGAGTTATGGATAAAGATCACCCTGAGAAGGATGTTGCAAGCCATATCGGCAACTTGTACAGTGACAGAGTCTTGGACCATTTTAGGGAAGTTTTAAAGAGATACCAGACACAGAGCTCTCTGGACACTTTTTTTTGTGAGACAGGACTCCAGTGACTCTCAAGCTGGTCCTAGTAGCATTAATTAACCCTTTGAGGGTTTTGGTCGTACTAGTACGTCTTACGCGTAGGGGTTTTTGACGTACTAGTACTCATAAATTCTAGCGGCCTCAAATCTAGTGGGAGAAAGCTGGTAGGCCTTCATATGAAAGAATGGGTCTATGTGGTCAGTGTGCACAGTCTAAAAAAAATCCTGCAGCACACAGTGCATAATGAGAAAAAAAAAACTTAGACCATTTTTTTTTAATAAATCAGTGACTTTGCAGTGTATTTTCGTATGGTATTTATTGTTGTATTCTAGTTTTCTTGGTCTCATTTTATAGAATGGAAGACATATTACAGAAATTGAGATGATTTTGACTGGTTTTACAATGAAAGGTGCCTCGAAATTGAGCTCAAAGTAGCAGAAATGTTCGATTTTTACCAAACTTCAAAAGTAAACAAATCGTGCCAAGCGTGCAATACACGTCAACTGGTGAGTCTAATATTCTTTCACAAGTGCACCAATAATATTTATACCATTTTTTACACTAATGCAGTAGTCTGCATAACAGTAAATCTTATATATTTTGTGAAAATAAAAATTCAAAGTGGAAAGCAAAAGAATATAAGAGGGGCCTTGAGACGTGAATAATGACTAGAGGAAATGTCATTTTAGTGCCAGGAATGTCTTTCTTGTTTATTCTGGACCCTATTCGGAAATTGGCATCTTTTGAAATTTGTGTGAAATTGGCAAAATTGCTAAATTCTGACCACTGTCCTGGATAGTTGAATTTCATAAATGGGTGGTTTCTTGCACCCATTCGATAGAAAAAATGGAGTTCTAGCGAAATATTCATGTTTTTTGTCGACTAGTACAGTGAAATTGGCCGAAAATGGGGCTCAAAGTGGGCAAAATCGCCGATGCGTAAACATCGCCGAGACCGCTAACTTTGCGAGAGCATAATTTCGTAAGTTTTCTATCAAATTTCAAACTTTTGGTGTCTTTATGATCGGGAAAAGATTCTCTATCTTTTCATAAGAGAAAATAATTTTTTTTTTTTTTTTAAATTTGGCCGACCCTGAGAACGAGTTTCGGAGAGGGCCTGTCGACCCTCAAAGGGTTAAGAAACAGAGAAGAGAAGTACCCCAGAAAAGGACTTGGTACTTGAGGCATTGATTGAAGGGGATTCCCCTTCCAAACAGTAACTAATCCAATCTCTCTCCTCTGCCAGTCTTCCATACACTAAGAGGAATTGCCAATAAAGGTAAGTGTTATGCTCTTAATGTTTCATTCATTACGTCCCATTGTATTGTTTATGTACTACATCTATATTTCATGTAAAAAAAATTTTTGCTTTAATACTTCTGGGTGTCAGGAACAGATTAATTGTACACCTACCATCCGACTTACGACTGAGTTCGGTTCTGAGAAACTGGACGTAAGTTGAAATGGTCGTAAGTCGAACTGTACTACTGAATATCAACAAAACATTTTTGTAATGACTTTATTTTATTGTTTTATTTTGGTATTTCATGTTTTACTTTACTTTTTATGTTGTTAGTACTGTATTTTATACTGTAAGGTTTAGGATAAACCTTAGTTGTTTATTTCCCAGAAATTTGGCATAAAAAACACGGTCGTAAGTCGAGTGGTCGTAAGTCGAGCAGGTCATAAGTCGGATGGTAGGTGTATTTACATTATTTCTTATGGGGAAAATTTATTCGAAAATTGTTTTTTTCGATAATCGTCACATTTCCAGGAACGTATTAATGATGATAAATGAGACCACTGTAAATAGAATAGAGGAACTCATCTCTGATATACATTATTTAGGTATAAATACTGGTCAGAGGACCCACCGTAAGTCTGAGGCATCAGTAAACGAGTACATCGCTAAGTGAGGAGTGGCTGTATAATATATATATTTTTTACTATTTTGGTCTAACAAAATGTACAGAGAATACGTATTACAATTATTTCAGAGTGTGAAACTCCTCAAATCATGGAAATGAATCTCATTTTTGACTATTAGGTTATCCTGGGTTAAATATACTAAGTGTGATTTGTGACTGAATTTCACTGTTAGTATCATGAAATTGCAATAAATTTGGAATAAGTCATCTGAAAAAAAGACAGGAAACCTAAGTAACTTTCCACCATTAATGTACAAAAAGGCAGCTCATATGCCATTACCCTCAATTGCAACTCTGTTTAATTAACAAATCACTAGAATCTTCAACTTTTCCATCCATACTTAACTCTTAAACTGTCTAAGAGTAGATCTACATTTTCACTGCTTGCGTTCCGAATATTTTTTTTTTTTAGAAACAGAGGACAATTTTCTGTGTGTAATAAGAGAAAACATTAGTGCCAATACTTACCAAGATATAAGGCAGCGAAGCTGGCAGTGGATGCTCACCTGACAGCAATGTGGAGTACAGCCACTTGCAGAAATGTTGCAAATATACCTTTTTTTTCTTCTCTCTTTTTTTTAATTTATATAATTTTCATGTTCTGATAATTACAATTTATGGTAGTTCTTGTGATTTTATAGCCAATTTTTGTTCTGACTTGACCCCCAGACCTCAGTTTGTGAGGCGAGCATGCTGGCAAAAAAGATGTGGAACACCATCAACCTAGAAAAAATGATGGCAGGTCACATTTGCTCCTGAGATATCACAAATTATTATGGTCTCTAGGCACCATGAGGGTAATGCTGAAGCTGTGGTAAGAATGAATGAAAGAGTGCTGGTACCTTGGGGTGAAATTTGACTTCAAACTACGAAAACCACAATATAGATCATGCAAAGTGGTTGAGAACCTTACTCAGATATATCTTTCATCTGCTCAGCAGTAGAGGTTGCAAGATTCTGTATGAAGCATAAGTATATTCGCACATTGAGTATGCTCCACTTTCTTGGATTTCTTGCTCCCCTTCACATCTGAGACTTTTTGACAGAATAGAGAACAGAGCAAAACCAACTCCTCTGTCTCCTGGACAGATCTGTCATTTCAGTAGAGTCTTCAACACCAGAGAGATGTGGGTGGCCTTACTGTTATGTACAAGGCTAATATTGTCTAAGTACCACACTTGGCTTCACTCCACAGACAGCAGGAAATGAGCTTCTACACAACAAGACAGTCAGCAAGGAGCAATTACATTGTAGCCTTCTCCAGAACATCACTTCATCTGAGATAATTTATTCCTAGGATTACTTGAGTCTAGAATATGTTTGTACAGCATAATAACATCAACAAAATAGTCAGTTGGCCAAATAAAATCACTGACCCACAGTTAACTACAACTGTATCTTTTTCTGTATGTGTATGTCTCATAACAATAAAAAGGCTTTAAAATGAGTTGATGTAGGTAACAGCTCTTAAGTTGCAAATAAAGTTAGGAACCCTTAACCTAACCTTGTAAAACTCTGTCTAAAGTTAATAAAAAAGAAATCTCAAAGCATTATTGTATTAGTTTCTTCTTTCTATGTCTGGTCATGTAACCAATACAGCTCACTAAGTCTGGTTTTATGTTGTGTTTATGTTATATGTAGTAGTTAATATGAAGTTTTAGCAATATATACCTCCATTATGTTGTATGTGGTGGTTAATATGAAGAAGTTCGACAATATATACCTCCATTATGTTGTATATGGTGGTTAATATGAAGAAGTTTGACAATATATACCTCCAGTGTATGTTGTATATTGTAGTAATGTGAAGAAGTTTGGCAATTCTTTTAACTTTACAAAATTGTCTATAAAATTCAATATGAACACTTAATTCTTTAGATTCAATCCTATTAGTGTAAAATCTAACTTAATATTTATTTTCTACAGGATAACGACAAACCAGAGGAGTGTAAAGTGTGCTTTAACAATTATGATGAAGAACTACGACGACCACGCACTCTGCCGTGTGGTCACACATTCTGCTCTCAGTGTATTGAAGATACAATTAAGAATGCTCAGCTCACCTGCCCCAGCTGCCGTGCTGAGCACAGTGCCACAGATGCTACTCAATTCCCAATCAGCTACACTATGGAGGCTGTGATAAAGAAACTCAGAAGTATCCAGGTTACATCAGTGGGAACAATGTCAACAAAATGTGGTCAAGACCCCACAAGAAGCATCAGCAAGAAGTTACAGTCTTTGGTACAGGAACACAAGAACAGTATCAGTAACCTTATAAGAGAGTGTGAAGAAGCACTGTCCCAGCTGAGCAAGTACCAGGGGCAGGTGAGGGACTGGAAGACCCAGCATCACCAACTGCAGGACAGACTCTATGATCTGCTGGAGCAGAACAAGGCAGCAATAGAGCTCCTGGAACAGGAGGATACCAGTGTACTGACAATGACAACAGAAGGTGAGGCAGGAAAGAAGCAGCTGCAGATCATGCTGGAGAACCTCAACACAGTCAACACTGCACAGGAGGTCTTCACAACCACTGTTGAAGCTGATCACTACAATGTGGAGGTTGAAGATTGGATCCAGAAGTGCCAGGAACTCTTCCCAGATGTCAACACTGTCTACACCTCAGTAAAGGTATGATGCCACAGTCATTATTGAACTTTCTAAACAATTTCTTAATTCATTTTTATATATTGATTCTGTTATGTAAATATATACAACTTTAAGAGCAATATTAAAATGTGATTTTCACCAAAATGTTGCCAGATTCTTAAACTATTTTTCTGTCAACAAAACTTCATTTCCATATTTTTCAATTATTTTTGTACTGCGCGCATAAAAACTCGAGCTCGTCCCTTAAGTTATCTATTATTAAATATATTAATCTTCCTTCTTTCATTGCACTGGCCATATCCCACTGAAGGAGGGTGGCCCAAAAAGAAAAACAAAAGTTTCTTTATAAATTTAGTATTGTATACAGGATAAGGGGTTACTAGCTTCTTGCTCCTGACATTTTAGTTACCTCTTATGACATGCATGGCTTACAGGGGAAGAATTCTCTTCCACTTCCCCATGGAAATAACAGGAAATAAACAAGAAAAAGCACTAGTAACAAAAGAGAAGAAAACCCAAAGGGGTGTGTTTGTACATGCATGTGTAGTGTGACCTAAGTGGAAGTAGAATTAGCAAGACATACTTGAAATTATGCATATTTATGTGACAGAAAAAAGACACCAGCAATCATACCATTATGTAAAACAATTACAGGCTTTTGTTTTACACTCATTTGGTAGGACAGTGGTACCTCCCTGGGTGGTTGCTGTCTACCAACCTGCTACCACAGCATAGTAGTACCTCCCTGGGGGGTTACTGTCTACCAACCTACTATCACAGGATGGTAGTACCTCCCTGGGTGGTTGCTGTCTACAAACCTACTATCACAGGATGGTAGTACCTCCCTGGGTGGTTGCTGTCTACAAACCTACTACCACAGGATGGTAGTAACTCCCTGGGTGGTTGCTATCTACCAACCTACTACCACAGGATGGTAGTACCTCCCTGGGTGGATGCTGTCTACAAACCTACTACCACAGGATGGTAGTACCTCCCTGGGTGGTTGCTGTCTACAAACCTACTATCACAGGATGGTAGTACCTCCCTGGGTGGTTGCTGTCTACCAACCTAATACCACAGGATGGTAGTACCTCCCTAGGTGGTTGCTGTCTACCAACCTACTACCACAGGATGGTAGTACCTCCTTAGGTGGTTGCTGTCTACCAACCAATTACAACAGGATGGTAGTACCTCCCTGGGTGGTTGCTGTCTACCAACCTACTACCACAGGATGGTAGTATCTCTCTGGGTGGTTGCTGTCTACAAACCTACTACCACAGGCTGGTAGTACCTCCCTGGGTGGTTGCTGTCTACCAACCTACTACCACAGGATGGTAGTACCTCCCTGGGTGGTTGCTATCTACCAACCTACTACCACATGATGGCAGTACCTCCCTGGGTGGTTGCTGTCTACCAACCTACTACCACAGGATCACAGTATCTCCCAGGGTGATTTCTGTCTATAAACCTACTCCCTCAGGATGGCAGTACCTCCCTGGGTGGTTGCTGTCTACAAACCTACTACCACAGGATGGTAGTAACTCCCTGGGTGGTTGCTATCTACCAACCTACTACCACAGGATGGTAGTACCTCCCTGGGTGGATGCTGTCTACAAACCTACTACCACAGGATGGTAGTACCTCCCTGGGTGGTTGCTGTCTACAAACCTACTATCACAGGATGGTAGTACCTCCCTGGGTGGTTGCTGTCTACCAACCTAATACCACAGGATGGTAGTACCTCCCTAGGTGGTTGCTGTCTACCAACCTACTACCACAGGATGGTAGTACCTCCTTAGGTGGTTGCTGTCTACCAACCAATTACAACAGGATGGTAGTACCTCCCTGGGTGGTTGCTGTCTACCAACCTACTACCACAGGATGGTAGTATCTCTCTGGGTGGTTGCTGTCTACAAACCTACTACCACAGGCTGGTAGTACCTCCCTGGGTGGTTGCTGTCTACCAACCTACTACCACAGGATGGTAGTACCTCCCTGGGTGGTTGCTATCTACCAACCTACTACCACATGATGGCAGTACCTCCCTGGGTGGTTGCTGTCTACCAACCTACTACCACAGGATCACAGTATCTCCCAGGGTGATTTCTGTCTATAAACCTACTCCCTCAGGATGGCAGTACCTCCCAGGGTGATTGCTGTCTATAAACCTACTACCACAGGATGGCAGTACCTCCCTGTGTGGGTGCTCTGTACCAACCTACTACCACAGGATGGTAGTACCTCCCTGGGTGGTTGCTGTCTTCCAACCTACTACCACAGGATGGTAGTACCTCCCTGGGTGGCTGCTGTCTACCAACCTACTACCACCGGATGGTAGTACCTCCCTGGGTGGTTGCTATCTACCAACCTACTACCACAGGATGGTAGTACATTCCTGGGTGATTGCTGTCTATAAACCTACTCCCACAGGATGGTAGTACCTCCCAGGGTGGTTGCTGTCTATGAACCTACTACCACAGGATGGTAGTACCTCCCTGGGTGGTTACTTCAAGAGATATCCAAGGAAGGTTGAAGAATAGGTACAGGTGATGTGCTAGGAAGGGTTGAAGGAAGGTACAAGGGATATCCTAGGAAGGTACAGGGGATATCCTAGGAAGGTACAGGGGATATCCTAGGAAGGGTTGAAGGAAGGTACAGGAGATATCCTAGGAAGGGTTGAAGGAAGGTACAGGGGATATCCTAGGAAGGGTTGAAGGGAGGTGCAGGGGATATCCTAGGAAGGGCTAAAGGGAGGTACAGGGGATATATTAGGAAGGGTTGAAGGGAGGTAATAATAATAATATTAATAATAATACTAATAATAGTAATAATAATAATAATAATAGTAATAATAATAATAATAATAATAATAATAATAATAATAATGGTAATAATAATAATATAATAATAATAATAATAGTAATAATAATAATAATAATAATAGTAATAATAATAATAATAATAATAATAATAATGATAGGTGATTATGAATTGATATTTTAATAAATGTATTACCTATTATAAATAATTATGAATTATTATTTATAAAAGGTAATACTACTACTACTAATAATAATAATGACAAAAATAATTATAGTAATATAAAAATATAGTAATATAATAATAATAATAATAATAATTGAGATGTAGAGTGAGTGATGTTTGTTTGTGTAGGTGAGCGAGGTGTTGGAGGCGCTGGATCACTCCTCCACTCTGGTATTTCTTGACCTGGCCTGGCCTGGATCACTGCCCCAGCCTGGATCACTGCCCCAGCCTGGATCACTGCCCCAGCCTGGATCACTGCCCCAGCCTGGATCACTGCCCCAGCCTGGATCACTGCCCCAGCCTGGATCACTGCCCCAGCCTGGATCACTGCCCCAGCCTGGATCACTGCCCCAGCCTGGATCACTGCCCCAGCCTGGATCACTGACCCAGCCTAGATCACTGCCCCAGCCTGGATCACTGGCTGGATCAAACAGACTCCACATCCAGCTGAGTTGTAACACTACACTGGGCAGACAGTTTGTGTTGTTGTGTACTGGACAACACTCAGGCTCCTCCTACCTCAACACTAAACTGTTGAAGGTGGGGTACATGGGTGAACCAGGGGAGTGTGTGATAGGTGGAGACTACCAGTATAATAATGGTGAGGGAGGAGCAGCACTGTTGTCTCACCAGGATGATCACCAGTACCAGAAGTCAGTCAGTGCTGGTGATGTGGGGTCTTGGCGGCTGCTGGAGAGTCACCGGAGTGCCCAGTTCTACATCACCACCAGGGACCTCCCAGGTAGATACCAGTGGTCCGGTATCTTTAGTAAAGTTGTGAAGGGTATGGATGTGGTGAGAGCAGCAGTCAACCACAGTGACATTACTGAGGTGACTGTGGTGGACTGTGGTGTTGTGTTGACACTCTAGTTCACTGTACCATCACTACTGTGGTGTTGTGTTGACACTCTAGTTCACTGTACCATCACTACTGTGGTGTTGTGTTGACACACTAGTTCACTGTACCATCACTACTGTCACCATCACTACTGTGGTGTTGTGTTTACACTCTAGTTCACTGTACCATCACTACTGTGGTGTTGTGTTTACACTCTAGTTCACTGTACCATCACTACTGTGGTGTTGTGTTGACACACTAGTTCACTGTACCATCACTACTGTCACCATCACTACTGTGGTGTTGTGTTTACACTCTAGTTCACTGTACCATCACTACTGTGGTGTTGTGTTTACACTCTAGTTCACTGTACCATCACTACTGTGGTGTTGACACTAGTTTACTGTACCATCACTACTGTGGTGTTGTGTTGACACACTAGTTCACTGTACCATCACTACTGCATCACCATCACTACTGTGGTGTTGTGTTGACACTCTAGTTTACTGTACCATCACTACTGCATCACCATTACTACTGTGGTGTTGTGTTGACACTCTAGTTCACTGTACCATCACTACTGTGTCACTGTCACATTGTAATAATAATTTTAAAAGGCTTGTTGTACCTGCTCATGAAAGAAACCTGCAAGTGTCCCATTGCTCAGTTGGTAGCGCACTCACCTCACACACCGAGGTCAGTGGTTCGATCCCCTGTACGGGGAAAACATTAGGACATATTTCCTTAAGAAATCTACTATTACTGTTCATCTAGCAGCAAGTAGGTACCTGGGTGTTTGCTGACTGGTGTGAGTCGCATCCTGTGGACAAAATTAATCTATGGTTCTTGAAATGCTCTGCATAACCAGTGGCTTTCTATACAGTGTCACTGATGTCAGCTATGGTCTGTATAATTTGTATCTTGTGTTTATAGAAATTATTATTATTAATGTAAAGTACTTTGCAAAATCAAAGAATTTTGGAGGTGACACGAGGCCAGACACAATAACAGCCACTGCCAATATACTCGACCTTTTTAGGGGAATTATTCTAGCAGAGTGATGCCCACAAGTGAGTTCCTAAACACAACTAATGAGTATAAAGATCTTAAAAAATACATGTATTGACATGAAGATGTATTCTTGAGAAATAGCAGAGTAGAAATAATGGGTTAGGAAAATCAGTCAAGTTATTGCCAGCTGTGTTATTATTATATATGTACCTTGTACCTTGGACCATTATAATGAGTTATCACTTATATATTGTGATACTAGGATTAACTATAGGATTAGTAATGTAAGATGTATTTAGACATGCTTATATTACATCATTTTGTCTAGCTTATGCCAGCCTATTCATAACTTATCTTAATCTAACTATTTTTAAATATAATTTTACTGCCTTACTAGATTTCTTTATACTTTGTTAGAATGTGTAGTAAAACTGTTTTTCTGTCAATTTATCTTCCAACCTTTAGATTAATTTATGTCTATTTTCTAGCATTCACTTTATCTAACATATCTTTTATGTTAATATTGATTTCCTTAATGTCTTTGACTTATGCTTGTCATGTTTTTATTGCACATACAGTGGACCCTCGGTTATCGGCCATAATCCTTTCCAGAAGGTCGGTCTAAAACTGAAATGGCCCAAAACTGAAATAATATTTCCCATAAGAATTAATGTAAATAAAATTAATCCGTTCCAGACACCCCAAAAAATAACAAAAAATACACTTTTTGAAGATTAATTATAGTTTTACTTACTCAAAAAATGAGAACTAAATAAAATAAATAAATATACATTTTAATCTCTATTACATACCTTTATTGAAGACTCTTGTTGGCTTATGGAAGACAGGGAGGAGGAGAGAGGGGAGGATTTATTGTTTGGAAGGGAAATCCCCTTCCAAAAAGACTTCAGGCATAAAATCCTTATCTAGGGTTACTTCCCTTCTTTGTCTTTTAATGGCCTGAGAGTCACTGGACCCCTGTTGCACAAAAAAAATCTGTACGGAGAGGTCTGTTGCTGGTGTCTCTTTAAGATTTCCCTGACGTGGGACAAGGTTTTGTCACTGAACATGTTGCAGATATGGCTTGTTTCAGCTTGGTCAGGGTGATACATTTCAACAAAACTTTGCAACTCTTTCCACTTTGCACACATGTCCTTAATCACTGAAGAAGCCACCTTTTCCCCTCTCTCTTCCTCCTCCTCTGAGGCAAGTTCCTCAACTGCAGTCTGTTGCTGCTCCAGTTGAAGGTCTTGCAGCTCTTCAGTGGTTAGCTTTTCTCTGTGGTTGTCCACCAACTCTTTCACATCCTCATCATTCACATCCAACCCCATGGACTTCCCCAAAAGACACAATACATTCCTTAAGAGGCGTAGGGTCCTCAGGGTCAGCCCCAAACCTTTCAAAATCTCCCTCTCTTGGACACGATCTGGCCACAATTCTCTCCAGGCAGAGTTCAAAGTCCTGGAAGTCACTCCCTCCTAAGCCTTATCTGTAAGGCTTATGCAATGGAGGATATTGAAATGATTCCTCCAGAACTCTCTTAGGGTCAAGTCAGTGTCCAATGTCACTTCAAAGCACCTTTGAAACAATGCTTTTGTGTAGAGTTTTTTGAAGTTAGAAATGGTCTGCTGGTGCATGGGCTGGAGGAAAGGAGTGGTGTTAGTAGGCAAGAACTTCACTTTTATAAAACTGAAGTCCCTAAACAATTGGTCTTCCAAGTCTGGAGGATGAGAAGGAGCATTGTCCAGTACCAGGAGGCACTTGAGTGGCAATTTATTTTCCAGGAGGAATTTTTTCACACTGGGGCCAAACACATCATTCGCCCATTCTTTGAAAATGTGCCTTGTGACCTATGCCTTATTATTAGCTTTCCATATCACACACAATCTGTTCTTGATGACATTGTTTTTCTTGAACACACTGGGATTTTCAGAGTGATACACCATTAAAGGCTTCACTTTGAAATCCCCACTAACATTACCACAGAACAAAAGAGTTAGCCTGTCTTTCATAGGCTTGTGATCTGGCAGTGCCTTTTCCTCCTGTGTAATGTAGGTCCTCTTTGGCATTTTCTTCCAAATGAGGCTTGTTTCATCACAAGTGAACACTTGTTGGGGGAGGAATCCTTCAGCCTCTACGTACCCCTTGAATTCTTACATGAATTTTTCAGCCTCACATTTGTCAGAACTTGCAGCCTCCCCATGCCTTACCACACTGTGCATGCCACTATGCTTCTTAACTCTCTCAAACCAGTCATTGCTGGCCCTAAATTCACTAACAGCAGCACATGTTCCAGGCATTTTCTTTGAAAGATTGGCATACAACTGGCTTGCCTTCTCACAAATCATCGACCCCGCAACACTGTCTCCCGCTGATTGTTTTATGGTGATCCACAAAACCAGCAACTTCTCCATATCTTCCATTATTGGTGACCTTTGTTTGGTTAGCACATTTACTCCTTTCGACACATCAGCTTCCTTGATTTGTTCTTTCCTTGCAGGAGAGAAGTGATTGTTGATTTGTCTTTCCCATAAGTTCTGGCAATTTCTATCACTCGAAAACCGCTCAAAGTTTTCAACAACTTCTTTCTTAAATTCAATCACGTTTGTCACTTTCTTTACCTAAGGAACTTTACTAAAAACTTTCTTTGGGGCCATGGTAACTTATTTCACAATTGCTAACCATGAAAAACAATTGATTACAGCCAAATGTTTTGGATGAATGAGCAGAAGCTTCCTCACTCACTCAGAGACAAAGCCAGACTGATGCGTAAGCAGATGGTGACTGTGGGCTGACATGTACCATACAGCTGATAGACAAAATAATGGCCGATAACTGGAAGCCAAAAACTGGCTGATAAAAGAGTTGGCTGGTAAGCAGAACAGCCGATAACAGAGGGTCCACTGTATATTTTTTTCTCATTTTTTCTAGTTTAACATGTGAGTGATGAGCTAACCTAGCTTTATAGCCATTTTCCTATGTTAGTTATAGAACTGTCTTTCTGATTCATGCTGACCTATATTTTATTATTTTTGTTAAGTATATTATTTTTATGTTATTTTTATTTTATCTAATAATTTATTTTATCTAATAAAAGTGAGTGGTGCACTTAGGAGTCTGTGGAGACAAAGAACTTTGTCCTTGGAGGCAAAGAGGGGAATGTATGAGAGTATAGTTTTACCAACGCTCTTATATGGGTGTGAAGCGTGGGTGATGAATGTTGCAGCGAGGAGAAGGCTGGAGGCAGTGGAGATGTCATGTCTGAGGGCAATGTGTGGTGTGAATATAATGCAGAGAATTCGTAGTTTGGAAGTTAGGAGGATGTGCGGGATTACCAAAACTGTTGTCCAGAGGGCTGAGGAAGGGTTGTTGAGGTGGTTCGGACATGTAGAGAGAATGGAGCGAAACAGAATGACTTCAAGAGTGTATCAGTCTGTAGTGGAAGGAAGGCGGGGTAGGGGTCGGCCTAGGAAGGGTTGGAGGGAGGGGGTAAAGGAGGTTTTGTGTGCGAGGGGCTTGGACTTCCAGCAGGCATGCGTGAGCGTGTTTGATAGGAGTGAATGGAGACAAATGGTTTTTAATACTTGACGTGCTGTTGGAGTGTGAGCAAAGTAACATTTATGAAGGGATTCAGGGAAACCGGCAGGCCGGACTTGAGTCCTGGAGATGGGAAGTACAGTGCCTGCACTCTGAAGGAGGGGTGTTAATGTTGCAGTTTAAAAACTGTAGTGTAAAGCACCCTTCTGGCAAGACAGTGATGGAGTGAATGATGGTGAAAGTTTTTCTTTTTCGGGCCACCCTGCCTTGGTGGGAATCGGCCAGTGTGATAATAAATAGATAATAAAAATTGTGTTCCCAGAATTTTATTATGTTCTAAGCTTACATTAATATGTTGATTCAGGTACACATAAATACAGTTACATAAATTATCATACATAGCACAGGGACTTATTTCCATTGTAGTCCTTGTAATAACTTATTATTTAAACCTTCAAAATTAAAACAGGTAAGTAACTTAACTATGTGAAAAGCAGTTACAATAAAAGGAGATATATGCACTAGGAATAAGGTAAACTGAGTTAGTTACATAAACATTAAAGACAGGATTAGATCACAGTAATAGGTACATGTATGTTTATTTTGTTAACATAGAATTATATGTTTTGAGTTATTGTAACAATTCTGTAGCTAAACCAGAAACATTTTATAAGGTTTATTAGCAACAAGGTACACTGTGGAAACATTAGTGATTTACTGGAGAACCTGCTTGGTTCCTGGAGGCAACCACAGTACTGCTGAACTTGGTTCCTGGAGGGAAACACAGTACTGCTGAACCTGGTTCCTGGAGGGAACTGCAGTACTGCTGAACTTGGTTCTTAGAACCACAGTACTGCTGAACTTGGTTCCTGGAGGGAACCACAGCACTGCTGAGCTTGGTTCCTGGAGGGAACCACAGTATTACTGAACTTGGTTCCTGGAGGGAACCACAGTACTGCTGAACTTGGGACCTGAACGGAACCACAGTACTGCTGAACTTGGTTCCTGGAGGGAACCACAGTACTGCTGAGCTTGGTTCCTGGAGGGAACCACAGTACTGCTGAACTTGGGTCCTGGACAGAACCAGAGTACTGCTAAACTTGGTTCCTGGAGGGAACCACAGTACTGCTGAACTTGGTTCCTGGAGGGAAACACAGTACTGCTGAACCTGGTTCCTGGAGGGAACTGCAGTACTGCTGAACTTGGTTCTTGGAACCACAGTACTGCTGAACTTGGTTCCTGGAGGGAACCACAGCACTGCTGAGCTTGGTTCCTGGAGGGAACCACAGTATTGCTGAACTTGGTTCCTGGAGGGAACCACAGTACTGCTGAACTTGGGACCTGAACAGAACCACAGTACTGCTGAACTTGGTTCCTGGAGGGAACCACAGTACTGCTGAGCTTGGTTCCTGGAGGGAACCACAGTACTGCTGAACTTGGGTCCTGGACAGAACCAGAGTACTGCTGAACTTGGTTCCTGGAGGGAACCACAGTACTGCTCAACTTGGTTCCTGGAGGGAACCACAGTACTGCTCAACTTAGTTCCTGGAGGAAACCACAGTACTGCTCAACTTGGTTCCTGGAGGGAACCACAGTACTGCTCAACTTGGTTCCTGGAGAGAACCACAGTACTGCTGAACTTTGTTCCTGGAAGGAACCACAGTACTGCTCAACTTGGTTCCTGGAGGGAACCACAGTACTGCTCAACTTGGTTCCTGGAGGGAAACACAGTACTGCTGAACTTGGTTCCTGTAGGGAACCACAGTACTGCTCAACTTGGTTCCTGGAGGGAACCACAGTACTGCTCAACTTGGTTCCTGGAGAGAACCACAGTACTGCTGAACTTCGTTCCTGGAGGGAACCACAGTACTGCTCAACTTGGTTCCTGGAGGGAACCACAGTACTGCTCAACTTGGTTCCTGGAGGGAAACACAGTACTGCTCAACTTGGTTCCTGGAGGGAACCACAGTACTGCTCAACTTGGTTCCTGGAGGGAACCAGAGTGCTGCTTAACTTTGGTCCTGGAGGGAAACACAGTACTGCTCAACTTGGTTCCTGGAGGGAACCACAGTACTGCTCAACTTGGTTCCTGGAAGGAACCACAGTACTGCTCAACTTGGTTCCTGGAGGGAAACACAGTACTGCTCAACTTGGTTCCTGGAGGGGACCATAGTACTGTTCAACTTGGTTCCTGGAGGGAACCACAGTACTGCTGAACTTTGTTCCTGGAGGGAACCACAGTACTGCTCAACTTGGTTCCTGGAGGGAAACACAGTACTGCTGAACTTGGTTCCTGTAGGGAACCACAGTACTGCTCAGCTTGGTTCCTGGAGGGAACCACAGTACTGCTCAACTTGGTTCCTGGAGGGAACCACAGTACTGCTCAACTTGGTTCCTGGAGGGAACCAGAGTGCTGCTTAACTTGGGTCCTGGAGGGAAACACAGTACTGCTCAACTTGGTTCCTGGAGGGAACCACAGTACTGCTCAACTTGGTTCCTGGAGGGAACCACAGTACTGCTCAACTTGGTTCCTGGAGGGAAACACAGTACTGCTCAACTTGGTTCCTGGAGGGAACCACAGTACTTCTGAACTTGGTTCCTGGAGGGAACCACAGTACTGCTGAACTTTGTTCCTGGAGGGAACCACAGTACTGCTCAACTTGGTTCCTGGAGGGAAACACAGTACTGCTTAACTTGGTTCCTGGAGGGAAACACAGTACTGCTCTACTTGGTTCCTGGAGGGAACCACAGTACTGCTCAACTTGGTTCCTGGAGGGAAACACAGTACTACCAGAGGTCAAGTTAGGCATGTGGAATACACTGGTAGAAAATATATATAACAAAATTCTGGTCTGAGGAAGGAACTTAGGTGTCACTTGGATGAGGAAAGTACAAACAATATGTTGAGAGACTATATAAGGGCAGTTGTTGTTATGGCAGAGTGTATACTTATGTGAGTGATCTTTTACAGGTATCTGGCCAGTGTTTACAAATGTTTTTGTGACAAATAACATATTTTCTGTAGTGTGTGTATGATTTATTAAATTGCAATTTTTATTAAATATTTTCATTCAGCCTTGAGCCATGTACATAGTGTCCATACAAGTGCTTTATCAAAACCCTGATAGTGTGCCAACTGGTCATTACCCAGGTGATACTATATTAACAGCTAGTATTGATCACAACTAATTCTTTATGCCATAACTATCCTGTGTGATTCTTATTGTGCTTTCTGCTCTAGTCCAATTGTGTCTTTCTTCTGCTGCAGCTGCTCAGCAGCTGCAGCTGCTGCTGCTGCTGCTGCTGCTGCTGCTGCTGCTGCTGCTGCCGTCGCCGCCGCCGCCGCCGCCGCCGCCGCCGCCGCCGCCGCCGCCGCCGCCGCCGCCGCCGCCGCCGCCGCCGCCGCCGCCGCCGCCGCCGCCGCCGCCGCCGCCGCTGCCGCCGCTGCTGCTGCTGCTGCTGCTGCTGCTGCTGCTACTGCTGCCGCCGCCGCCGCCGCCGCCGCCGCCGCCGCCGCCGCCGCTGCCGCCGCTGCTGCCGCTGCCGCTGCAACATCTGGGTATCTTTATTGTAGACGTTTCGCCATCCAGTGGCTTTATCAATACAAATTCTAGGACATAACTTGAAGACAGTAGAACTATGTACAGAAGATGAGGTAATCAGTCCCTCAACCTAGGAGTAGGTGCGAACAGCACCATAGTCGTGGAGATTCTGAAGCAGAAGAAAGAATCCTGGCGCTTATATAGTAACGTCAGGTGTAGCAGACGAGGGCATATTCACTGGTAGGCGGGATTCCCCAGTGGAAGTAGGTCCTTCCCAAAGAGATGGGTTAGTTGTAGTAGTAGTTGTCGTAGTCGTGAAGGTTATGTACATGTCCTCAGAATTAAGATTCCATGATGTTGCAGTGTCTGACAAGTTGTGTACGAATGGTATATAATACCGACAAGATGAGAGTAAGACACATGTGCAACATCTGGGTATCTTTATTGTAGACGTTTCGCCATCCAGTGGCTTTATCAATACAAATTCTAGGACATAACTTGAAGACAGTAGAACTATGTACAGAAGATGAGGTAATCAGTCCCTCAACCTAGGAGTAGGTGCGAACAGCACCATAGTCGTGGAGATTCTGAAGCAGAAGAAAGAATCCTGGCGCTTATATAGTAACGTCAGGTGTAGCAGACGAGGGCATATTCACTGGTAGGCGGGATTCCCCAGTGGAAGTAGGTCCTTCCCAAAGAGATGGGTTAGTTATAGTAGTAGTTGTCGTAGTCGTGAAGGTTACGTACATGTTCTCAGAATTAAGATTCCATGATGTTGCAGTGTCTGACAAGTTGTGTACGAATGGTATATAATACCGACAAGATGAGAGTAAGACACATGTGCAACATCTGGGTATCTTTATTGTAGACGTTTCGCCATCCAGTGGCTTTATCAATACAAATTCTAGGACATAACTTGAAGACAGTAGAACTATGTACAGAAGATGAGGTAATCAGTCCCTCAACCTAGGAGTAGGTGCGAACAGCACCATAGTCGTGGAGATTCTGAAGCAGAAGAAAGAATCCTGGTGCTTATATAGTAACGTCAGGTGTAGCAGATGAGGGCATATTCACTGGTAGGCGGGATTCCCCAGTGGATGTAGGTCCTTCCCAAAGAGATGGGTTAGTTGTAGTAGTAGTTGTCGTAGTCGTGAAGGTTATGTACATGTCCTCAGAATTAAGATTCCATGATGTTGCAGTGTCTGACAAGTTGTGTACGAATGGTATATAATACCGACAAGATGAGAGTAAGACACATGTGCAACATCTGGGTATCTTTATTGTAGATGTTTCGCCATCCAGTGGCTTTATCAATACAAATTCTAGGACATAACTTGAAGACAGTAGAACTATGTACAGAAGATGAGGTAATCAGTCCCTCAACCTAGGAGTAGGTGCGAACAGCACCATAGTCGTGGAGATTCTGAAGCAGAAGAAAGAATCCTGGCGCTTATATAGTAACGTCAGGTGTAGCAGACGAGGGCATATTCACTGGTAGGCGGGATTCCCCAGTGGAAGTAGGTCCTTCCCAAAGAGATGGGTTAGTTGTAGTAGTAGTTGTCGTAGTCGTGAAGGTTATGTACATGTCCTCAGAATTAAGATTCCATGATGTTGCAGTGTCTGACAAGTTGTGTACGAATGGTATATAATACCGACAAGATGAGAGTAAGACACATGTGCAACATCTGGGTATCTTTATTGTAGACGTTTCGCCATCCAGTGGCTTTATCAATACAAATTCTAGGACATAACTTGAAGACAGTAGAACTATGTACAGAAGATGAGGTAATCAGTCCCTCAACCTAGGAGTAGGTGCAAACAGCACCATAGTCGTGGAGATTCTGAAGCAGAAGAAAGAATCCTGGCGCTTATATAGTAACGTCAGGTGTAGCAGACGAGGGCATATTCACTGGTAGGCGGGATTCCCCAGTGGAAGTAGGTCCTTCCCAAAGAGATGGGTTAGTTGTAGTAGTAGTTGTCGTAGTCGTGAAGGTTATGTACATGTCCTCAGAATTAAGATTCCATGATGTTGCAGTGTCTGACAAGTTGTGTACGAATGGTATATAATACCGACAAGATGAGAGTAAGACACATGTGCAACATCTGGGTATCTTTATTGTAGACGTTTTGCCATCCAGTGGCTTTATCAATACAAATTCTAGGACATAACTTGAAGACAGTAGAACTATGTACAGAAGATGAGGTAATCAGTCCCTCAACCTAGGAGTAGGTGCGAACAGCACCATAGTCGTGGAGATTCTGAAACAGAAGAAAGAATCCTGGCGCTTATATAGTAACGTCAGGTGTAGCAGACGAGGGCATATTCACTGGTAGGCGGGATTCCCCAGTGGAAGTAGGTCCTTCCCAAAGAGATGGGTTAATTGTAGTAGTAGTTGTCGTAGTCGTGAAGGTTATGTACATGTCCTCAGAATTAAGATTCCATGATGTTGCAGTGTCTGACAAGTTGTGTACGAATGGTATATAATACCGACAAGATGAGAGTAAGACACATGTGCAACATCTGGGTATCTTTATTGTAGACGTTTCGCCATCCAGTGGCTTTATCAATACAAATTCTAGGACATACTTGAAGACAGTAGAACTATGTACAGAAGATGAGGTAATCAGTCCCTCAACCTAGTAGTAGGTGCGAACAGCACCATAGTCGTGGAGATTCTGAAGCAGAAGAAAGAATCCTGGCGCTTATATAGTAACGTCAGGTGTAGCAGACGAGGGCATATTCACTGGTAGGCGGGATTCCCCAGTGGAAGTAGGTCCTTCCCAAAGAGATGGGTTAGTTATAGTAGTAGTTGTCGTAGTCGTGAAGGTTATGTACATGTCCTCAGAATTAAGATTCCATGATGTTGCAGTGTCTGACAAGTTGTGTACGAATGGTATATAATACCGACAAGATGAGAGTAAGACACATGTGCAACATCTGGGTATCTTTATTGTAGACGTTTCGCCATCCAGTGGCTTTATCAACACAAATTCTAGGACATAACTTGAAGACAGTAGAACTATGTACAGAAGATGAGGTAATCAGTCCCTCAACCTAGGAGTAGGTGCGAACAGCACCATAGTCGTGGAGATTCTGAAGCAGAAGAAAGAATCCTGGCGCTTATATAGTAACGTCAGGTGTAGCAGACGAGGGCATATTCACTGGTAGGCGGGATTCCCCAGTGGAAGTAGGTCCTTCCCAAAGAGATGGGTTAGTTGTAGTAGTAGTTGTCGTAGTCGTGAAGGTTATGTACATGTCCTCAGAATTAAGATTCCATGATGTTGCAGTGTCTGACAAGTTGTGTACGAATGGTATATAATACCGACAAGATGAGAGTAAGACACATGTGCAACATCTGGGTATCTTTATTGGTGGCCACTTTGTTGATCCAAGTGTGGGATCCAAGTGTGGGAGTGGCGTGGCCACTTTGTTGATCCAAGTGTGGGACTGGGGTGGACACTTTGTTGATCCAAGTGTGGGACTGGGGTGGACACTTTGTTGATCCAAGTGTGGGACTGGGGTGGCCACTTTGTTGATCCAAGTGTGGGACTGGGGTGGCCACTTTGTTGATCCAAGTGTGGGACTGGGGTGGCCACTCTGTTGATCCAAGTGTGGGACTTGGGTGGCCACTCTGTTGATCCAAGTGTGGGACTGGGGTGGCCACTCTGTTGATCCAAGTGTGGGACTGGGGTGGCCACTTTGTTGATCCAAGTGTGGGACTGGGTGGCCACTTTGTTGATCCAAGTGTGGGACTGGGGTGGCCACTGTTGATCCAAGTGTGGGACTGGGGTGGCCACTTTGTTGATCCAAGTGTGGGACTGGGTGGCCACTCTGTTGATCCAAGTGTGGGACTGGGGTGGCCATTCTGTTGATCCAAGTGTGGGACTGGGGTGGCCACTTTGTTGATCCAAGTGTGGGACTGGGGTGGCCACTTTGTTGATCCAAGTGTGGCACTGGCGTGGCCACTTCGTTGATCCAAGTGTGGGACTTGGGTGGCCACTTTTTTTATCCAAGTGTGGGACTGGGGTGGCCACTTTGTTGATCCAAGTGTGGGACTGGGGTGGCCACTGTGTTGATCCAAGTGTGGGACTGGCGTGGCCACTTCGTTGATCCAAGTGTGGGACTTGGGTGGCCACTTTTGATCCAAGTGTGGGACTGGGGTGGCCACTTTGTTGATCCAAGTGTGGGACTGGGGTGGCCACTGTTGATCCAAGTGTGGGACTGGGTTGGCCACTTTGTTGACCCAAGTGTGGGACTGGGGTGGCCACTTTGTTGATCCAAGTGTGGGAGTGGGGTGGCCACTTTGTTGATCCAAGTGTGGGACTGGGGTGGCCACTTTGTTGATCCAATTGAGGGACTGTTGTGGCCACTTTGTTGATCCAAGTGTGGGACTGGGGTGGCCACTTTGTTGATCCAAGTGTGGGATGGGCGGCCACTTTGTTGATCCAAGTGAGGGACTGGGGTGGCCACTTTGTTGATCCAAGTGTGGGACTGGGGTGGCCACTTTGTTGATCCAAGTGTGGGACTGGGGTGGCCACTTTGTTGATCCAAGTGTGGGACTGGGGTGGCCACTTTGTTGATCCAAGTGTGGGACTGGGGTGGCCACTTTGTTGATCCAAGTGTGGGATGGGTGGCCACTTTGTTGATCCAAGTGAGGGACTGGGGTGGCCACTTTGTTGATCCAAGTGTGGGACTGGGGTGGCCACTTTGTTGATCCAAGTGTGGGACTGGGGTGGCCACTTTGTTGATCCAAGTGTGGGACTGGGGTGGCCACTTTGTTGATCCAAGTGTGGGACTGGGGTGGCCACTTTGTTGATCCAAGTGTGGGACTGGGGTGGCCACTTTGTTGATCCAAGTGTGGGACTGGGGTGGCCACTTTGTTGATCCAAGTGTGGGACTGGGGTGGCCACTTTGTTGATCCAAGTGTGGGACTGGGGTGGCCACTTTGTTGATCCAAGTGTGGGACTGGGGTGGCCACTTTGTTGATCCAAGATCCAAGTGTGGGACTGGGGTGGCCACTTTGTTGATCCAAGTGTGGGACTGGGGTGGCCACTTTGTTGATCCAAGTGTGGGACTGGGGTGGCCACTTTGTTGATCCAAGTGTGGGACTGGGGTGGCCACTTTGTTGATCCAAGTGTGGGACTGGGGTGGCCACTTTGTTGATCCAAGTGTGGGACTGGGGTGGCCACTTTGTTGATCCAAGTGTGGGACTGGGGTGGCCACTTTGTTGATCCAAGTGTGGGACTGGGGTGGCCACTTTGTTGATCCAAGTGTGGGACTGGAGTGGCCACTTTGTTGATCCAAGTGTGGGACTGGGGTGGCCACTTTGTTGATCCAAGTGTGGGACTGGAGTGGCCACTTTGTTGATCCAAGTGTGGGACTGGGGTGGCCACTTTGTTGATCCAAGTGTGGGACTGGGGGGCCACTTTGTTGCAAGTGTGGGACACTTTGTTGATCCAAGTGTGGGACTGGGGTGGCCACTTTGTTGATCCAAGTGTGGGACTGGGGTGGCCACTTTGTTGATCCAAGTGTGGGACTGGGGTGGCCACTTTGTTGATCCAAGTGTGGGACTGGGGTGGCCACTTTGTTGATCCAAGTGTGGGACTGGGGTGGCCACTTTGTTGATCCAAGTGTGGGACTGGAGTGGCCACTTTGTTGATCCAAGTGTGGGACTGGAGTGGCCACTTTGTTGATCCAAGTGTGGGACTGGGGTGGCCACTTTGTTGATCCAAGTGTGGGACTGGGGTGGCCACTTTGTTGATCCAAGTGTGGGACTGGAGTGGCCACTTTGTTGATCCAAGTGTGGGACTGGAGTGGCCACTTTGTTGATCCAAGTGTGGGACTGGAGTGGCCACTTTGTTGATCCAAGTGTGGGACTGGAGTGGCCACTTTGTTGATCCAAGTGTGGGACTGGAGTGGCCACTTTGTTGATCCAAGTGTGGGACTGGGGTGGCCACTTTGTTGATCCAAGTGTGGGACTGGGGTGGCCACTTTGTTGATCCAAGTGTGGGACTGGGGTGGCCACTTTTTTTCAGTGGTTAATGATAGGATATCAGAAATCTTGAGGTTGTATCTACATTTTACATTTACTGAATAATTAAACTTATTTAATAGAGGAGATTGCAAGTCAGTTATGATCATATTTTTGTGGTGAAATTCTATGTTGTATTGTGTACATTAACTGTATGAAGTAAATGTAAAATATGAAATAACTAATAATTTTTTCTAGTGACATAACAATGGTCAGAGAGTTCTGTCTGGGAAAGACCCATTGTGACATGATGAACATGGAGTGCACACGGTGGTGTGCAGAGGTCTGGTGATGCCTGTTGTGATAGAAACACAGGCCTTATCTCTAGGCTTTATTGAACATAGAATCTTCATAGTACTTCTGCAACAACAAAATATAATGACTAGTACATCTAATAACGGCTTCTACAGGGATGGTGATGTCTTGCATATGTCAAGAGAAAAGTTAAAACTACAGGCCACATATTTAAACTCACCATGTAATCTGCATCACTAATATAGGGATAGTAGAAGAGAAGAGAATCACACACCATGTGTTGGCGCCCATGACACACACCAAACTGTTGTTGTTGTTAAGGGCCCCGAGAGGTGGTGCAGTATTATCCTGCTGCTGCTCCCCACAGGAGCAGTATCACTACAATCTCCCCCTTCTAAAATATCAGAGACAGTAATCTCCCAAACTGTTAGGTGGGCGACGTACACGTCCCGACCTTCATAGCCCTTGAGGCTCTTCACCAGGTTCAATATTTTCCAGCGGGGTTTGACTAATTGCTGGAGCAGAATCCTCTATTTCCGTAGGGGTAGTCTCAAGGGACTTTCCAGGAGAAAACGAAGCATCTTTCACATCTATTGGTGTATCTTGAGATTCCACACTAATGGGGATTTCAACTGGGGCTAAATGTCTTGTAGATACTGTAGTCTCTTCACCATTTTGGTAGCGAATGTGGGCGTAATGTGGATTAGCTTGCAGGAGCTCTACCTCTTCCACTAAAGGATCCGTCTTGTTCATCCTACGGTGACTCTTCAGGAGAACGGGTCCAGGATGACATAACCAAGTGGGCACGGAGGCTCCCGTAGAGGAATGACGTGAATAGCTGAGTCTTTCATGAGGGGTTGCATTAGTAGCTGTGCACAGCAATGATCTAATAGAGTGAAGAGCATCAGGTAGGACAGTTTGCCAGTGTTGAACAGGTAGATTGCACGACTTCAATGTCATTGTAACTGCCTTCCGTATAGTACCATTGAACCGCTCCACTTGACCATTGCCTTGAGGGTTGTAGCTTGTTGTTCTGCTGCAGGCAATACCTTTGCTAGACAAAAACTCCTGAAGTTCGTTACTCATGAACGAGGATCCCCTGTCTGAATGGATATAAGCTGGCATACCAAAAATAGAGAACTGTGAAAGACAACTAATAACAGTTGAAGCAGTCATATTTGCACAGGGGAATACAAAGGGAAACCTTGAATATTCATCTACTATGTTAAGGAAATACCTATTCTGATTTGTGCTTGGTAGAGGTCCTTTGAAATCTATATTCAGTCTCTCGAAAGGCTGGGTGGATTTTATGAGATGAGTCTTCTCTGGCTGATGAAAGTTTGGCTTGCACTCTGCACATACTCTGCATGCTCTGATGACTTGTTGCACATCTTCCACAGAGTAGGGCATGTTCTTTGATTTGACAAAATGGTACAGGCGTGTAACTCCTGGGTGACACAAAGCCTTGTGGAGCGCTGAGAGTGATTGCAAATCATGACATGCTGCTCCACAGTGGGACCTAGAGAATGCATCAGGTGAGATGTTCTCTTGACCCGGTCGGTACAGAATATCAAAGTCATAACACGATAGTTCCATCCTCCAGCGTAATATCTTGTCATTCTTTATCCTACTTTTGTGCTTCTTGTCGAACATATACATCACGGACTGTTGGTCAGTCCTTATGGTGAAATGTCTACCAGTTAAATAATGCCTCCAGTGGCGAACTGCGTCTATGATGGCCTGGGCTTCCTTTTCTACAGCAGCGTAACATTTCTCTGATCCTTGAAAAGTTCTCAAAAAGAAGGCTACTGGTCGTCCTGCCTGAGATAAGACTGCAGCAATGGCAATGTCAGATGCATCCGTTTCCACTTCAAATGGTAGGGACTCATCAATGGTTTGAACTAATGAGTTTTCAATGTCCTGTTTGAGAGTATGGAAAGCGGCTTCTGCTTCCTTTGTCACAGGAAATGTGGTAGCACTCAATGGGCGGACTTTACTTGAATAGTTGTAGATCCATTGTGAGTAATAAGCAAAGAGACCAAGAGTTCTTTGGAGTGACTTTTTGTCTTGAGGCATTGGAAGTTCCCGTAGAGGTCGTAGTCGCTCAGGGTCTGGGAATATTGAACCTCCTTCCACTACATAACCAAGGATACTAAGCCATTTAGTTGAAAAAGTGCACTTTTCCTCATTGTAACTGATATTTTTCTTCTTGGCGGCTTCCAAAAACTTATCAAGGTTTGCATCATGTTCCTCCTGGGTCTTGCCACAAATGGTAACATTATCTAAATACGTGTAAGTTCCCATGAGTTGCTCTTCCTGAATGAGTGAATCCATAATTCGTTGGAAGCAGGCTACCCCATTGGTGACTCCAAAAGGGACTCTGGTAAACTGATACAGGCCATCACTAGCCTGAAATGCTGTGTATGGTTTATCTTCATTCCTTATAGGGACTTGATGATAGGCACTCTGTAGATCAATTGTGCTAAACACATAGTACTGAGCAATTTTGTTCACTGTATCATCAATTCGAGGTAGTGGGTACCCATCAAGAAGTGTAAATTTGTTGATTGTCTCAGAGTAATCGATAGCCAGTCTCCGTTTCCTATAATCATCTTTAACAACAACAACCTGTGCACGCCAAGGGGAATTACTCGGTTCTATAATACCCTCCTTCAGCAGCCTCTGAGTTTCTTTCTCAATGAACATCCGATCCTCATAAGAATAGCGGCGTGACTTAGCTGATATAGGATGGCAATCCGCGGTAAGATTTGCAAACAGCTTTGGTGGGTCTACCCTTAAAGTGCTAAGTCCACAGACAACAAGAGGAGGCAGTTCACCTCCATATGTTAAGGTGACAGTACCATGCAGCTTCTGAAAGTCCTGACCAAGGATAACATCAGAGCACAGTTGTGGCAGAATAGCTAAATGTACATCTTGATAATCCTTTCCATTAACTCTGAGATTTACCTTACAAAACCCTAAGGTCTGAATAGAGAGAGATGTTGATGCCATGGAAACGGTACCTGATGAGTGATGTACAGTCAAGGAGTGGCGTTTAACTAAGTCAAGATTGATGAAACTCTCTGAGCTGCCACTATCAATAAGACCATCTACTTCTGTTCCTTTGATGAATACTTTCACAACTGCCTTGGAGAGTGAATTTGGAGTAGCCGCAGAAGTCACTGTTGCTAGTGTCACATGATCACTGGAATGTGTGGAGGCACTAGCTCTTGTTGATGCATTAGCACGACATACTTTAGCAAAGTGACCTTTCTTGTGGCATTTATGGCACATTGCTTCACGAGCAGGACACTTTGGACGTGGACGTCTTGAAAAACCACAAAAGAAACACACCGTACCTGCTGCTGCTGTCACTGAGGCAGGTTCCACGGTAACTTCATTGCAAGAGTCTTGGTCAGGAATTGCAGCACTTACCACTCGAGAAGGCTGAGTGGTACTGTATACTTCAGAATTCTTCTGGGTTGAATCTAGAGCTCTTGCCTGGTCAAAGGCAGCGGCTAAGTCGAGAGTTTTATTCTCCAATAAACGCTGCCTTATTATTGGTGATTGTAGGCCACTGATAAAAGTATCCCTGATGGACTCTTCACAATACTGAACAGCTGTCACTGCTTGGAAGTGATAGTCCTTACCTAAAATTTTCAGTGCTTGAAGGTATTCCTCTAAGGATTCATCAATCTGCTGGCGGCGAGTTGCAAGGCGATAGCGTGCAAAGATTTCATTTGTAGGTTTAATATACTGAGACTTGAGGGTTTTCATAGCATCTTCGTAGGTATTACACTCAGAAATAGCCTCATATATCTTAGGTGACACAAAATTGATGAGCAGACTTAGTTTATCTAGATCTTCTTTAGGAAGGGCTCCCAAGAAGTTTTCGAAAGTCTTAAACCAGTGCTTCCATTCCTGAGCAGCCGTTGATAAGCTGGGGTCACAGTCTAGCCTCTCAGGTTTCAGCAAACGCTCCATGTTGTGATGTAGTCTAGCGCAGGATCACCACCAGGTAGCCCAGGAACCATTCTATGTTCAATAAATTGTTGTGATAGAAACACAGGCCTTATCTCTAGGCTTTATTGAACATAGAATCTTCATAGTACTTCTGCAACAACAAAATATAATGACTAGTACATCTAATAACGGCTTCTACAGGGATGGTGATGTCTTGCATATGTCAAGAGAAAAGTTATAACTACAGGCCACATATTTAAACTCACCATGTAATCTGCATCACTAATATAGGGATAGTAGAAGAGAAGAGAATCACACACCATGTGTTGGCGCCCATGACACACACCAAACTGTTGTTGTTGTTAAGGGCCCCGAGAGGTGGTGCAGTATTATCCTGCTGCTGCTCCCCACAGGAGCAGTATCACTACAATGCCCACGGCCAACTCATTGATTGTATGCCCCAAAGACTCAAGTACAGTAGGGCCCCGCTTTACGGCATTTTGCTTTACAGTGTTCAGCTAATACAGTCATTTCAAATTATGACCAAAACTCTCAATACAGCTCCCCCCACCTGACTTTCTGTTACACTCTTTTGTTCATTTTAAGTAGACTTTCTATTAAAATGGCATAAAATACCGACAGGTTGGTAGGTAAGACACATATGCAACAGTTAGGTATCTTTATTTCGAAACATTTTGCCTACACAGTAGACTTCTTCAGTCGAGTACAGAAAAGTTGATAGAAGCAGAAGAGACTTGAAGACGATGTAATCAGTCCATCACCCTTGAAGTTTTGAGGTGGTCAGTCCCTCAGTCTGGAGAAGAGTAATGTTCCACAGTCTGAAACAATATGGAGTTGAAGTGACAGGATGGAGCCTTATATACCACCAGGAGGTGAGATGTAGGCCACTAGTTGAGGTAAGAATGTAGTCAATGGGAGTTCAGTTCCCTCTCAGATCCAGCCATTCTCACTAGTAGAAGTTGTCCAAGTTGATTTCAGGTCTGTACCAAGATACCCTTGTGTTAGATACCTAACTGTTGCATATGTGTCTTACCTAACAACCTGTCGGCATTTTATACCATTTTAATGTTCACTCTGTCAGACACTGCAACACAAGGGTTTCTTGGTACAGACCTGAAATCAACTTGGACAACTTCTACTAGTGAGAATGGCTGGATCTGAGAGGGAACTGACCTCCCATTGACTACATTCTTACCTCTACCAGTGGCCTACATCTCACCTCCTGGTGGTATATAAGGCTCCATCCTGTCACTTCAACTCCATATTGTTTCAGAGTATGGAACAATACTCTTCTCCAGACTGAGGGACTGACCACCTCAAAACTTCAAGGGTGATGGACTGATTACATCGTCTTCAAGTCTCTGCTTCTATCAACTTTTCTGTACTCGACTGAAGAAGCCTACTGTGTAGGCAAAATGTTTCAAAATGAAGATACCTAACTGTTGTGTGTCTTACATAACAGACTGTTTCTACTTGTTATTATCACAATGGTATACTTTTACATGTTATTTTTGCTATTTCACTTAATATTATATTCAGGAGTAATTCCATTAGTAGCTAAAATGGATTTACTCGGCTTTATAATATTATCTGGTCGTATTACTTAGCTTTGTACATAGGTAGGTTGTTTAATTAGTCTCATGTGCTGGTGCGGCCTGGCCAAGCACTAGTAGGTGATTTGAGCTGCTCAACCCCTGCTCCGACCGAGTCAAAGTTGGCTGGTAAAGCTTCACTGAGTTCAGTTCATACCTTCCTCTGGACCAGGAAGTGTCTAGGGAAGTGTCCACCTCTAGACCAATATTCACCTCCCTAGAAAATACCATGAATTTTCGGAAACTCATTGCTAAGACATATCTCGGTTGGAGAAGGTGGTTGGGAAGCTCTTAGAGAAAGTGAAGCCAAGTGATCAAGCTTCTGTGGTGTAGAGGGCTTATTGCAGAGTGAACCATATGTAAGAGTTCTATCAGTGTGGTGTTCAAGTTTTTAAAGTAACACCTGTGCATGTACATATACTGATATTTCCTGACTGACTCAGAGCCATTTGTAAATACATATCCTAATACTGTGATGTTTTAATGAGGAGTGGCATAAGTGTTCTACTCATAGTGCAAAATATGAGAAAGTGGTTTTGGTTATTAATAAATTAAATAGAAACCAAGGAAATTCCTTTTTCTCCACGAATGAAGACCCCTAGACGTGCTAAGTTTGTTAGTTTGTTACGAAAAGCACTATAACCCAGGGACCAACTGACTATGTTCGTAACACTTTCTAATACAGTCACCACACCCCACTCGGTTTGTTTACATTCTCTATGAGCTCTTTAAGCACTAAGTCTCTCCATTATGTCTCGAAACTCCAAAATTTCAAGTGTTTTTAAAAGTTATTTCATATTTTATATATACTCTGATAATTATACTTATGTATACCTGTACCTAAATAAACTTACACACTGTGCTGGCGTGCAGGTACACATTAAAATCAGTAAGTGTCTTATGTCTCGAGACATCATATTAGTAATGATAATAACAATCACCGAGTCTCATTTAAATGTCATATATTACGTTAATACAGTGGTCCCTCAATAATCATCAGGCTCAATAGTTGTCCTTTTCAGAAATTGTCGCGTTATTTTTGTCCAAACATTGGCTCACAAATGGTCAGCTGACTCGCTGATCATCATTTGTCCTGGACGTGTACTCATGGCTGTGAACCGTCTCGGCCTCCCTTCCCAGCCAGTGTGCCATTGTTTACCAGTGAGCGATGGTCCCCTCACTTGTTCATAGGAAATATTCCATAATATTCCATTCATTTTAGTGCTTGCAAGTGCTAAATAAGCTACCATGGCTCCAAAGAAAGCTCCTAGTGCCTTTGGTAAAGAAGGTGAGAAATACAATTGAATTTAAGAAAAACATCATTGAACAATATGAAAGTTGCGTACGTGTGGCCGAACTGGCTAGGATGTATAACAAATCCTGTAGAACCATATCTTCCATCGTGGCCAAGAAAAAGGGAATCAAGGAAACTGATGTTGCAAAGGGGTTAAATATGCTGACAAAAATGAGATCACCAGTACTCGAAGATGTTGAGAAGTTATTATTAGTGTGATAAACGAGAAACAATTAGCAGGAGATAGTCTTATGACGTCGATTATTTGTGAAAAGGCTAGGCAGTTGCATGACGATCTGGTAAAGAAATTGCCTGCAATGAGTACTGACATTTGTGAATTTAAGGCCAGCAAAGGTTGGTTTGAGATTTAAGAACAGTAGTGGCATACACAGTGTGATAAGGCATTGTGAGGCTGCCAGTTCGGATAAAATTGCAGCTACAAAATTCGTAAGTGAATTCAGGGAGTACATAGAGGCTGAAGGACTGAAACCTGAACAAGCGTTCAATTGTGATGAAACTGGCCTTTTTTGGAAGAAAATGCCAAAGAGGACCTACATTACTCAGGAGGAAAAGGCACTGCCAGGACACAAGCCTATGAAAGACAGGCTGATGCTCATGTTTTGTGCTAATGCTATTGGGGATTTCAAAGTGAAGCCGTTACTAGTGTACCATTCTGAAAATCTCAGAGTGTTCAGGAAAAACAATGTTATGAAGAGTAAATTGTGTGTGTTTTGGAGATCTAATAATAAGGCATGAATCATGAGGGAAATTTTTGTAGAGTGGTTCAATGAAGTGTTTGGCCCTAGTGTGAAGAATTACATCCTGGAAAAGAAATTGGATCTCAAGTGCCTCCTAGTAGTGGACAATGCACCTGCTCATCCTCCAAACTTGGATGACCTAATTCAGCAGAGTTTGGGTTCATCACAGTAAAGTTCTTGCCCCCAAATACCACTCCTTTCCTCCAGCCCATGGACCAGCAGGTTATTTCAAACTTTAAAAAACTCTACACCAAAGCAATGTTTCAAAGGTGCTTTAATGTGACCTCAGACACTCGCTTGACCCTAAGAGAGTTTTGGAAAGAACACATCAGTATCCTCTATTGCATAAACCTTATAGGTAAGGCTTGGGAGGGAGTGACTACCAGGACTTCGAACTCTGCTTGGAGAAAATTGTGGCCAGATTGTGTCCACAAGAGGGATTTTGAAGGGTTTGTGGCTGACCCTGATGAGCCTATGTCAGTTGTGAACTCTGTTGTGGCATTAGGGAGTTCCATGGGGTTGGATGTGAGTTTGGAGGATGTGGAAGAGTTGGTGGAGGACCACAATGAAGAGCTAACCACTGAAGAGCTGCAAGAGCTTCAGCAGGAACAGCAACAGATCGCAGCTCAGAATCTTCCTGCAGAGGAGGAGGAAGAAAGATGGAAGAAGGTGCCTTCTTCAGAAATTAAGGAGATTTTTGAAATGTGGGGTAGGATGGAAAGATTTATGGAGAAACATCACCCTGAGAAGGATGTTGCAAGCCATATCAGCAACTTGTACAGCGACAGAGTCTTGGCCCATTTTAGGGAAGTTTTAATGAGACACTAGAAACAGAGCTCTCTGGACACCTTTTTTGTGAGACAGAGACAGGACTCAGTGACTCTCAAGCTGGTCCTAGTGGCATTAAGAAATAGAAAAGAGAAGTATGTAACCTCAGGTGTTGATGGAAGGGGATTCCCCTTCCAAACAGTAACTAATCCAATCTCTCTCCTCCTCCAGTCTTCCTTACACTAAGAAGAATCACCAATAAAGGTTAGTCTTACCTCAGCAACAGAAGCCAACATGTGTACACAAAATGGGTCAAACTCTTCTGCACAGCCAATTACAGTTGGTGTCCCACAGGGAAGTGTCCTAGGCCCTCTTCTCTTTCTCATATACATAAATGACCTACCAAATGCATCGCAACTACTCGAACCCACACTATTTGCAGATGACACTACATATGTCTTCTCTCACCTACTGAATGCACAGCCACACAGTAAATGACCATATGACCTGTCTTTGTAATACTCATTTGTGCTAAATTTTTATCTGTTTACAATAATGTTTTTACCACTGAATATATCATTGCTTAGTTAATCTTAGGTTAATTTTAAGCCTGCCCATAATGCTCTGCAAACAAGGGGCTTTGGCATAAGGCACTGTAATGACTTCAATGTAAATCTCCTGCATGACCAGGACCCACACATTATTGAATTCACAAACACAATGAGTAACTGCATGTTGCTACCAACAGTAACAAAACCTACAAGAGTTACAGAGACTAGTGTTTCCCTACTTGACCACATCTGGACCAACACCATATCCCCTTTAAAATCAGGCATAATCATAGATAATACCACAGACCACTACCCTACTTTCCTCATAACAACTCTTGGTAAATTACCCCAAGACACTACTAAAGTCACCTTCAGACTTCACAATGAGGCAGCCATTAATAACTCCCAACAGCAGTAACAAGCATTGACTGGCACACTGAGCTAGAAATCTATACAGATATTGACGAATGTATTAATAATTTTCTAAAAAAGACCCAATACCTCTATAACAAGCACTGCCCTAAAAAACTAAACAGATGATAGCTAAGAGACTGAACAGTCCCTGGCTAACACCCAGCATTCTCAAATCCATAAATACAAAACACCTATATGAAAAACAGTACAGAATGGGTCACATAACCAGAGACCAAACAAAACGTTACTCGTCAATCCTAACCAGCCTGATAGAAAGGGCAAAAAAAATTGTATTATGAGAACAGATTATCCAACTTACTAGGTGATATAAAAAAGACCTGGAAAACCCTATCAGAAATTCTAGGAACAAAAAAGATATCACGAAATAGCGAAATAAATTAGCAAAATCAGATGAACCCCAACTCACACCAATAGAAACAGCAAATAGACTCAATGATTTCTTCTCCACTATAGGACAAAACCTTGCCAATAAAATCCCAAGCTCAGATACCCCACCAAATGACTACCTCACTGGCAACTGCCCGAACACACTATTCCTAGCTCCAACTAACCCATACAAAGGCTCCCTTATTATCAACACACTAAAAAACAAGGCAGGAGATTTAAATACCTTACCACCCTTTATATACAAAAAAGTGTCACAAGTGCTATCACCAATCATTGCAACACTCTTTAACAAATCCATTGAATCCTCTACCTTCCCTACAGTTCTCAAAACAGCAAGAGTCACCCCGATCCATAAAGGAGACCAAACAGAGTTGAATAACTATAGGCCAATATCCAACTTACACCCTCTCTCAAAAATCTTCGAAAAATTAATTCATAAACAAATATACTCCTACCTCATCTCCCAAAACATACTCAACCCCTGCCAATTTGGATTCAGGCCTAATAAAAATACTGATGATGCTATTATACACATGCTAGAACATATATACACTGCAATAGAGAAAAAAGAACCCCCACTGGGGATCTTCATTGACTTACGTAAAGCTTTTCATACAGTTGACCATGACTTGCTCCACATAAAATTGTCACACTATGGTATAAGAGGGCACTCCCTCAACTACCTCAAGTCATACCTCAGCAACAGAAGCCAATATGTGTACACAAATGGGGCAAACTCTTCCACACAACCAATTACAGTTGGTGTCCCAGGGAAGTGTCCTTGGCCCTCTTCTCTTTCTCCTATACATAAATAACCTACCAAATGCTTCGCAACTACTCAAACCCACACTATTTGCAGATGACACTACATACGTCTTCTCTCACCCGAGCCAAGTCATGCTAGCCAATACTGTAAATACCGAATTACAGAAAATGTCTACCTGGATGAGGACTAACAAACTTACACTAAACATTGACAAAACCTACTTCATTCAGTTTGGTAACAGAGCTACAGATGTCCCTCTTAACATAATGATAAATGGATCACCTATCACAAAACTAACAGAGGGAAAATTCTTAGGAATCCACCTTGATAATAGACTCAAATTTCATACACATATACAACAAATTTCTAAGAAAATTTCCAAGACCGTAGGCATACTATTGAAGATACGGTACTATGTTCCACAGTCAGCCCTCCTGGCCCTATATCACTCTATTATTTACCCCTATCTCACCTATGGAATTTGTGCATGGGGCTCAACAACAATTAACCATCTCAGACCACTAATTACCCAACAAAAGGCTGCAGTCAGAATGATAACAAATTCCCACTTCAGGCAGCACACTCCACCAATATTCAAAACACTAAACCTACTCACCATACAAAACATCCATACTTATTACTGCACCTATTACATATATAGAACACTTAACTCTGATATTAACCCTCCCCTCAAACATCTCCTTGCCAACCTCAACAGAACACATGACCATAACACAAGGCACAGATCACTCTCTGATGTTCCTCGTGTCCATCTAACGCTATGCAAAAACTCAATGCACATAAAAGGCCCTAAAATCTGGAATTCATTACCTGTAAATATGAAAGAAACACTACCTGTTTATAAATTCAAGTTTTTAGCAAGCCGCTAACCAGACTGAGAGTCGAAGATCAAAATGAATTTTTTATGAGAGAGCCACAAAATTTGATTAACACAAGCCTATCCGATGTTATCCTGACGCCAAATGACTTCGAACAGGCGATAAATGACATGCCCATGCACTCTGCCCCAGGGCCAGACTCATGGAACTCTGTGTTCATCAAGAACTGCAAGAACCTTCACGGCGCGCATAACGGAGATAAAACACCTCAATTATTGGGAGCGCTTGAGGTTCCTAAACCTGTATTCCCTGGAACGCAGGAGGGAGAGATACATGATTATATACACCTGGAAAATCCTAGAGGGACTAGTACCGAACTTGCACACGAAAATCACTCACTACGAAAGCAAAAGACTTGGCAGACGATGCACCATCCCCCCAATGAAAAGCAGGGGTGTCACTAGCACGTTAAGAGACCATACAATAAGTGTCAGGGGCCCGAGACTGTTCAACTGCCTCCCAGCACACATAAGGGGGATTACCAACAGACCCCTGGCAGTCTTCAAGCTGGCACTGGACAAGCACCTAAAGTCAGTTCCGGATCAGCCGGGCTGTGGCTCGTACGTTGGTTTGCGTGCAGCCAGCAGCAACAGCCTGGTTGATCAGGCTCTGATCCACCAGGAGGCCTGGTCACAGACCGGGCCGCGGGGGCGTTGACCCCCGGAACTCTCTCCAGGTAACTCCAGGTCTTCTCAAAGATCACTTACTCACCCAAAACCAAATAAATACTGAATAACTGAACCTTATAATTTGTATATCTTAAATGTTTCTCACAATTATATCACATAAATGTTAAACCTAAGACCCAATCTAACTTTATTATTTTTTAAATACACTACCTAACAGAATACTCCATTCTACTGAATGTACAACAATGCAAGCAACCATATGACCTGTCTTTGTAATACTCATTTGTGCTTTATAGTAATCTGTTTACAATAATGTTTTATCACTGATTATATCATTGGCCCGGTGGCCCGGTGGCCAAAGCTCCCGCTTCACACACGGAGGGCCCGGGTTCGATTCCCGGCGGGTGGAAACATTTCGACACGTTTCCTTACACCTGTTGTCCTGTTCACCTAGCAGCAAATAGGTACCTGGGTGTTAGTCGACTGGTGTGGGTCGCATCCTGGGGGACAAGATTAAGGACCCCAATGGAAATAAGTTAGACAGTCCTCGATGACGCACTGACTTTCTTGGGTTATCCTGGCTGGCTAACCCTCCGGGGTTAAAAATCCGAACGAAATCTTATCTTATCTTATCTTATTGCTTAGTTAATCTTAAGTTAATTTTAAGCCTGCCTGTAATGCTATGCATACAAGTGGCTTTGGCATGCTGCTCTTACCTGTATTTTTTTGTACCTCTGTATTTATGTTCAAATTATTAAATAAATAAATAAATAAATAAATAAATAGTCTGACATAAGAGAAAATGTGTTACTGGAAGTAACTAGAAAATTATTCTTTCATATGTATGTAAGTTTATTCTGGTATACACAAGTACAGTTACATAGATTATCATACATAACAGCATACATGTATATGTAGAGAACCTGGGATAACTCAAAAAAGTCAGAGTGACTTATTTCTATTGCCTTCACTCAGAGCGTCATTTCTTCTAAAAATGGTGTTACATGAGAATGGGAGTGTTCTCCTTCATTTATTCTACCATATCAATGTAGAGTCAACTTGTGTACAATGTAACTTGTACACAAACCAGACGTGTACACTTTGTTTACTAAACATACGTTAGCCTGGTTTGCTTACATAACTCTGTGCCTGTCCTCCCTCATGTACTCATTCTCTCTCTCTCTCTCTCTCATTTATTCATTTTATCTCGTTTACTCACCTCTGACCCTACATTAAGACTGCAAATATTTTAAGGTAAGTAATGAGTGAACTGTATATGATTTTATCACTCTGGAATGCTTAATTATCATAGAATATTATGTGTGGTAGAATATTATTAGGTTGGTAGACAGCAACCACCCAGGGAAGTACTACCGTCCTGTGGTAGTAGGTTGGTAGACAGCAACCACCCAGGGAAGTACTACCGTCCTGTGGTAGTAGGTTGGTAGACAGCAACCACCCAGGGAAGTACTACCGTCCTGTGGTAGTAGGTTGGTAGACAGCAACCACCCAGGGAAGTACTACCGTCCTGTGGTAGTAGGTTGGTAGACAGCAACCACCCAGGGAAGTACTACTGTCCTGCCAGATGACTGTGAAACAGAAACCTGTAACTGTTTTGCATGATGCTAGGATTGCTGGTTTCTTTTTCTGTCTCATAAACACGCTAGATAACAGGGATATCTTGCTACTCCTACTTACACTTTGGTCACACTTCACAGACACGCACATGCATATATATATACATACATCTAGGTTTTTCTCCTTTTTCTAAATATCTCTTGTTCTTCTTTATTTCTTCTATTGTCCATGGGGAAGTGGAAAAGAATCTTTCCTCCATAAGCCATGCGTGTCGTATGAGGCGACTAAAATGCCGGAAGCAATGGGCTAGTAACCCCTTCTCCTGTAAACATTTACTAAAAAAGAGAAGAAAAACTTTATAAAACTGGGATGCTTGAATGTGCGTGGATGTAGTGCGGATGACAAGAAACAGATGATTGCTGATGTTATGAATGAAAAGAAGTTGGATGTCCTGGCCCTAAGCAAAACAAAGGTGAAGGGGGTAGGAGAGTTTCGGTGGGGGGAAATAAATGGAATTAAATCTGGAGTATCTGAGAGAGTTAGATCAAAGAAAGGGGTAGCAGTAATGTTGAAGGATCAGTTATGGAAGGAGAAAATAGAATATGAATGTGTAAATTTAAGAATTATGTGAATTAAAGTAAAGGATGGATGTGAAAAGTGGGTCATAATAAGTGTGTATGCACCTGGAGAAGAGAGGAATGCAGAGGAGAGAGATTTTGGGAGATGTTAAGTGAATGTATAGGAACCTTTGAACCAAGTGAGAGAGTAATTGTGGTAGGGGACCTGAATGCTAAAGTAGGAGAAACTTTCAGAGAGGGTGTGGTAGGTAAGTTTGGGGTACCAAGTGTAAATGATAATGGGAGCCCTTTGATTGAACTTTGTATAGAAAGGGGTTTAGTTATAGGTAATACATATTTTAAGAAAAAGAGGATAAATAAGTATACAAGATATGATGTAGGGCAAAATGACAGCAGTTTGTTGGATTATGTATTGGTAGATAAGAGACTGTTGAGTAGACTTCAGGATGTACATGTTTATAGAGGAGCCACAGATATATCAGATCACTTTCTAGTTGTAGCTACACTGAGAGTAAAAGGTAGATGGGATACAAGGAGAATAGAAGCATCAGGGAAGAGAGAGGTGAAGGTTTATAAACTAAAAGAGGAGGCAGTTAGGGTAAGATATAAACAGCTATTGGAGGATAGATGGACTAATGAGAGCATAGGCAATGGGGTCAAAGAGGTATGGGGTAGGTTTAAAAATGTAGTGTTAGAGTGTTCAGCAGAAGTTTGTGGTTACAGGAAAGTGAGTACGGGAGGGAAGAGGAGCGATTGGTGGAATGATGATGTAAAGAGAGTAGTAAGGGAGAAAAAGTTAGCATATGAGAAGTTTTTACAAAGTAGAAGTGATGCAATGAGGGAAGAGTATATGGAGAAAAAGAGAGAGGTTAAGAGAGTGGTGAAGCAATGTAAAAAGAGAGCAAATGAGAGAGTGGGTGAGATGTTATCAACAAGTTTTGTTGAAAATAAGAAAAAGTTTTGGAGTGAGATTAACAAGTTAAGGAAGCCTAGAGAACAAATGGATTTGTCAGTTAAAAATAGGAGAGGAGAGTTATTAAATGGAGAGTTAGAGATATTGGGAAGATGGAGGGAATATTTTGAGGAATTGTTAAATGTTGATGAAGATAGGGAAGCTGTGATTTCGTGTATAGGGCAAGGAGGAATAACATCTTGCAGGAGTGAGGAAGAGCCAGTTGTGAGTGTGGGGGAAGTTTGTGAGGCAGTAGGTAAAATGAAAGTGGGTAAGGCAGCCAGGATTGATTGGATAAAGATAGAAATGTTAAAAGCAGATGGGGATATAGTTTTGGAGTGGGTGGTGCAATTATTTAATAAATGTATGGAAGAGGGTAAGGTACCTAGGGATTGGCAGAGAGCATGCATAGTTCCTTTGTATAAAGGCAAAGGGGACAAAAGAGAGTGCAAAAATTATTATTATTATTTTTTTTTTTTTATTATCACACTGGCCGATTCCCACCAAGGCAGGGTGGCCCGAAAAAGAAAAACTTTCACCATCATTCACTCCATCACTGTCTTGCCAGAAGGGTGCTTTACACTACAGTTTTTAAACTGCAACATTAACACCCCTCCTTCAGAGTGCAGGCACTGTACTTCCCATCTCCAGGACTCAAGTCCGGCCTGCCGGTTTCCCTGAACCCCTTCATAAATGTTACTTTGCTCACACTCCAACAGCACGTCAAGTATTAAAAACCATTTGTCTCCATTCACTCCTATCAAACACGCTCATGCATACCTGCTGGAAGTCCAAGCCCCTCGCACACAAAACCTCCTTTACCCCCTCTCTCCAACCTTTCCTAGGCCGACCCCTACCCCGCCTTCCTTCCACTACAGACTGATGGACTCTTGAAGTCATTCTGTTTCGCTCCATTCTCTCTACATGTCCGAACCACCTCAACAACCCTTCCTCAGCCCTCTGGACAACAGTTTTGGTAATCCCACACCTCCTCCTAACTTCCAAACTACGAATTCTCTGCATTATATTCACACCACACATTGCCCTCAGACATGACATCTCCACTGCCTCCAGCCTTCTCCTCGCTGCAACATTCATCACCCATGCTTCACACCCAAAAATTATATGGGGATAAGTCTGTTGAGTATACCTGGTAAAGTGTATGGTAGAGTTATTATTGAAAGAATTAAGAGTAAGACGGAGAATAGGATAGCAGATGAACAAGGAGGCTTTAGGAAAGGTAGGGGGTGTGTGGACCAGGTGTTTACAGTGAAACATATAAGTGAACAGTATTTAGATAAGGCTAAAGAGGTCTTTGTGGCATTTATGGATTTGGAAAAGGCGTATGACTGGGTGGATAGGGGGGCAATGTGGCAGATGTTGCAGGTGTATGGTGTAGGGGGTAGGTTACTGAAAGCAGTGAAGAGTTTTTACGAGGATACTGAGGCTCAAGTTAGAGTATGTAGGAAAGAGGGAGATTATTTCCCAGTAAAAGTAGGCCTTAGACAAGGATGTGTGATGTCACTGTGGTTGTTTAATATATTTATAGATGGGGTTGTAAGAGAAGTAAATGCGAGGGTCTTGGCAAGAGGCGTGGAGTTAAAAGATAAAGAATCACACATAAAGTGGGAGTTGTCACAGTTGCTCTTTGCTGATGACACTGTGCTCTTGGGAGATTCTAAAGAGAAGTTGCAGAGGTTGGTGGATGAATTTGGAAGGGTATGCAAAAGAAGAAAATTAAAGGTGAATACAGGAAAGTGTAAGGTTATGAGGATTACAAAAAGATTAGGTGATGAAAGATTGGATATCAGATTGGAGGGAGAGAGTATGGAGGAGGTGAATATATTCAGATATTTGGGAGTGGACGTGTCAGCGGATGGGTCTATGAAGGATGAGGTGAATCATAGAATTGATGAGGGGAAAATGGTGAGTGGTGCACTTAGGAGTCTCTGGAGACAAAGAACTTTGTCCTTGGAGGCAAAGAGGAGAATGTATGAGAGTATAGTTTTACCAACACTCTTATATGGGTGTGAAGCATGGGTGATGAATGTTGCAGCGAGCAGAAGGCTGGAGGCAGTGGAGATTTCATGTCTGAGGGCAATGTGTGGTGTGAATATAATGCAGAGAATTCGTAGTTTGGAAGTTAGGAGGAGGTGCAGGATTACCAAAACTGTTGTCCAGAGGGCTGAGGAAGGGTTGTTTAGGTGGTTTGGACATGTAAAGAGAATGGAGCGAAACAGAATGACTTCAAGAGTGCATCAGTCTGTAGTGGAAGGAAGGCAGGGTAGGGGTCTGCCTAGGAAAGGTTGGATGGAGGGGGTAAAGGAGGTTTTGTGTGCGAGTGGCTTGGACTTCCAGCAGGCATGCGTGAGCATGTTTGATAGGAGTGAATGGAGACAAATGGTTTTTAATACTTGACGTGCTGTTGGAGTGTGAGCAAAGTAACATTTATGAAGGGGTTCAGGGAAACCGGCAGGCCGGACTTGAGTCCTGGAGATGGGAAGTACAGTGCTTGCACTCTGAAGGAGGGGTGTTAATGTTGCAGTTTAAAAACTGTAGTATAAAGCACCCTTCTGGCAAGGCAGTGATGGAGTGAATGATGGTGAAAGTTTTTCTTTTTCGGACCACCCTGCCTTGGTGGGAATCGGCCAGTGTGATAATAAAAAAATAAAAATTCTGTGTGGCTGGAATGACCTGGTATGGTAGCCTGGCTGACTACCATACATACCACACTTGATTTCTTACAATAAATACTACTCATCTCACCCTAGATTAAGACTATAAATATTTTAAGGTAAGTAATGAGTGCACCATGTGTGTATTGTACTTTTTTGTTGTGTTTTGATGCCTAGTTCTATTGCTAACTTAATATATGTTAGTGTAAACTTGTCATCTAGTATTTGTATGCATTTATAAGGAAAAAAAGGGTATTCCACTTTACGGCGGTAGCCTGGAACCTAACCTGCCATATAAGTGGGGCCCTACTATAAAATTAAAGATATTCTTTTATTGATTTTTAATCCCTTAAGAATGATACATAAATATCAAAAAGAAATTCCAGTATGATTATTTTACCTACAAAACTACATGTTAAAGAGAAGTGAATATTTACCATTTTAGCAGAAAACATCAAATCAAAACTTGAGAGGGAAAAATTGTGGACCTTTTATTTATTTACCATCAATGAGACTTGTGGTGGTGCATCACTGATGACAGATAATGAATATTAGTCTTGTATTTTGCAACCTTCAGAGATGGTATAAACCTTGGTAATAAATACCGACAAGTTGGTTTAGAAAGACACGTAAGCAAACACTATAACATATTTATTAGAAAACGTTTCGGTCCTGGGACCTTGATCACTTCTAACATACAGAGGTAGAAAGACATTATATATATAGGCGGAGAGTGAGATGTGACGCACGTGACCTGAGGAATGTCATAAGAACATAAGAATGGAGGAACACTGTAGAAGGCCTATTGGCTCATGCGAGGCAGGTCTTTATCAAAACAACCTCTACCTATGATGAGGACGGGTAGACGATGAAATCATGTGACTCCTGTGTTGATGGGTTGGTGTTGCTTAAGTATCATGTATGCCAATGTTTTTGAAATTTTGTAGTTTCCAGTGTTGCGTTCTATAGTGTCGGTGACGGCGATTAGTGAGGCTTCTAGGCACCATCGGCGTCTGAGGTCTGGTTCGGTGAGAACGAGTTGTGCCTCATTCCAGTTCATCAAATGCCCCGTGGAGTCTCTGTGGAGGACACAGGCGTAAATAAATAAATAACAAAAAGGCACAATACCGTGACTGGAACGATACACAAATAACCCGCACATAAAAGAGAGAAGCTTACGACGACGTTTCGGTCCGACTTGGACCATTGACAAAGTCAATGGTCCAAGTCGGACCAAAACGTCGTCGTAAGCTTCTCTCTTTTATGTGCGGGTTATTTGTGTACACAGGCGTACCTTACATCGTCTCTGTTAGAGGCATTTCGATGCTCACTCAACGCACAAGCTATCCTCAACAAACCGCCCATGGAACAGCCCCCTAAACAGTTCATAGTACTCCCATATGGCAATGTTGCCACGAATACTCGCCGGGCACTTGCTATGAGTAACATCAACGTTTCCACCATAAACACATCGTCTATCAAAGACCTCACTACTAAACGCAGCCCCACACCTCTAACTTCTACAGCAGGCGAATACACTATCCCCTATGGGTTCTGTCCCAAGAAATATGTAGGCGAGACAGGCAGAGATCTTGCAGTCCCCCTGAATGAGCATCGAAATGCCTCTAACAGAGACGATGTAAGGTACGCCTGTGTCCTCCACAGAGACTCCACGGGGCATTTGATGAACTGGAATGAGGCACAACTCATTCTCACCGAACCAGACCTCAGACGCCGATGGTGCCTAGAAGCCTCACTAATCGCCGTCACCGACACTATAGAACGCAAAACTGGAAACTACAAAATTTCAAAAACATTGGCATACATGATACTTAAGCAACACCAACCCAACAACACAGGAGTCACATGATTTCATCGTCTACCCGTCCTCATCATAGGTAGAGGTTGTTTTGATAAAGACCTGCCTCGCATAAGCCAGTAGGCCTTCTACAGTGTTCCTCCATTCTTACGTTCTTATGACATTCCTCAGGTCATGTGCGTCACATCTCACTCTCCGCCTATATATATAATGTCTTTCTACCTCTGTATGTTAGAAGTGATGAAGGTCCCAGGACCGAAACGTTTTCTAATAAATATGTTATAGTGTTTGCTTACATGTCTTTCTAAACCAACTTGTCGGTATTTATTACCAAGGTTTATACCATCTTGTCTGACACTGCAACACACTATGGACATAGCATACAGAGAATATCTTTCTCTCCTACTCAAAGCTAATAGTATTCAGAACCGACACATCTTCCTAGAAGACTGTCTTGCTGAGATGGTGGTACCACAGTCCACTCCTCGACAACTGACCACATCTAGACACCCTTTCTCTCCTGCTGTTTACGCCTACCTTAGAGAAAGCTCTGATGAACTGCGACATGCTCAGAAGGAGGCCTCATTACGTGCCGCTCAGATTCGTGCTTCACTTCCTACTCCTGACAGAAGGACTGCAGAATATATACTCAGCCAAGTTACCACTGCCAACATCCAACAGAAATTGAAGCTATCACGAAAACTACAAGACCTGTGCTCCCACCGCAAATGGAGCGAAATGGGACGACCAGAAATCATAAATAACTTATCTTCTTATATACTAACCGTCACCGAGACAGAAGCCCTCAGCCTAGGGCTCAAGTTTACTACTGGCATCAACAAGAAACATAATCTGGTGGATATGGTAACCAAGAACCAACCTTTTGGAGACTCCGAGTTTCAAAAGGGCTTTGTCCAAGGCATTATCACTGCTGCAGCTACTGAGCCTTCAAGACCGGTCATTCCCAGAAGATACATCCAAGCACTCAGGAACTTGGCCAACAACGATGATATCGTCATTACAACCCCTGACAAAGGAGGTGGTGTGGTGTTACTTAACACTGTCGACTACAACAATAAAGTCTTAAATCTTCTCAACGATGCCAACACATACCAGCCTGTATCGGAATCAGTGCTACTTCAAAGTACCCAGACTTTCCTTCAAAAGGCTCGTAGCATCTTACGAAAATCAGAACAAGGCAAAAAATTACTTAAACTTTTACCAGGTCAACCGAAACCAGCACGCCTGTATGGCCTTCCTAAGACACACAAACCTGGCATCCCACTATGGCCTATCACTTCGGGCATAGGGAGTGCACCACACAGACTAGCCGGCCACCTTGCCAAATACCTTTCAGCACTTCTGGGCACCATCAGTCAAGCCCACCTCAAACACTCAGGTGACCTCTCCCGAATTTCCAACCTGAATGTCAAAAACAAAAGCATGGCTTCCTTCGATGTCACAGCCCTCTTTACCAACGTTCCTACTGATGCTGCAATCAACATTCTGAGACAGAGGCTCACTGAAAACCACGACCTCCCTTTACCTCTTCTAGATTTCATCAATCTAGTGGAACTTTGTGTTAATTTCAACTTCTTCAAGTATCAGGACAACTGTTACAAACAATGCTTTGGGATGGCAATGGGCAGCCCGCTCAGTGCTGTGCTTGCCAACCTCTTCATGGAAAACCTGGAGACAGAGAAATTCAGCACTCTCATTCCCAACACCGTTACCTGGCTAAGATACGTTGATGATATATTGGTTTTCTATCCGAGACGTCTCAATATCCAGGCCCTTCTCAACAAGATCAATGCAGTTGAACCATCAATAAAGTTTACACTTGAACTCGAAAATGATGGCAAACTTCCTTTCCTCGACGTTCTACTGTGCAGATCTCCCGACAGTGACAAACTTCTCTTCAAAGTGTATAGAAAACCTACCAACAAGGACGATCTTATACACTTTTATTCACACCAAGACACCCGCACTAAGAGAGGAGTCCTCATTGGCTTCTTCTTGAGAGCTCTTCGCATCTCCAGCCCTTGTTTTCTAGAAGAAGAATGCACTTACATAACACAAGCCTTTACACGTCTTCAGTTCCCATCTTTCTTCATCCGAGATTGCAGACTCAAGGCACAAGCTATCCTCAACAAACCGCCCATGGAACAGCCCCCTAAACAGTTCATAGTACTCCCATGTGGCGATGTTGCCACGAATACTCGCCGGGCACTTGCTATGAGTAACATCAACGTTTCCACCATAAACACGCCCACAGGATGGGTATGGGGTGCATAATAAACATATTAAACTAACTAAACACCATAAACACATCATCTATCAAAGACCTCACTATGAAACGCAGCCCCACACCTCTAACTTCTACAGCAGGCGTCTACACTATCCCCTGTGGGTTCTGTCCCAAGAAATATGTAGGCAGTCCGCCTGAATGAGCATCGAAATGCCTCTAACAGAGACGATGTAAGGTACGCCTGTGTCCTCCACAGAGACTCCACGGGGCATTTGATGAACTGGAATGAGGCACAACTCGTTCTCACCGAACCAGACCTCAGACGCCGACGGTGCCTAGAAGCCTCACTAATCGCCGTCACCGACACTATAGAACGCAACACTGGAAACTACAAAATTTCAAAAACATTGGCATACATGATACTTAAGCAACACCAACCCAACAACACAGGAGTCACATGATTTCATCGTCTACCCGTCCTCATCATAGGTAGAGGTTGTTTTGATAAAGACCTGCCTCGCATGAGCCAGTAGGCCTTCTACAGTGTTCCTCCATTCTTATGTTCTTATGACATTCCTCAGGTCACGTGCGTCACATCTCACTCTCTGCCTATATATAATGTCTTTCTACCTCTGTATGTTAGAAGTGATCAAGGTCCCAGGACCGAAACGTTTTCTAATAAATATGTTATAGTGTTTGCTTACGTGTCTTTCTAAACCAACCTTCAGAGATATACATGACCTACTAGTTTCATCCATAAGGCTGCTACTATTACCGGACTTAACAAAGTTATTCACTGATAACAATGATTCACAAGAATAAGTAGATGAAAAAACCTCTTACTATCTATATTCCTCTTAAAAACCCCATAACTTCATTTCAAATGCCTTTATGTAATCGAACATAACATCAAGTGTCTTGCCAGAGACTTATTTAAATGTTCACAAAGATCGAAAAAAAAAAGTTTACAAACCCACACGATATCAGACATTTCTTAATGAGACACATGTTGGTTACTCTAAAAGAGATTTATCTCATCCAGACATTCAACAAATTGTTTCAAAACAAAACCTGGACTAAGTCAACAAACATTGTTGTACTGAATCCACCTCCTTCAATAAATTCTGATTTTGTCTTTTATTCAAAGCTCGTGCAAAAATGTAATTAGCAATCTTGGTGATTGTACCACTTCTTGAAGTTCTTATAGACCAACTTTTGTACATAAAGCCTCGTGTATGATGCAATGAAAGTCTATCACTGGATGACAAACATCGTTAACAAACAGATTTACAAATCCTACTTCTTTACCAATCATGCTGGGTGTGCCATCTGTTGTACCCTTACCAATCACTCTGGGTGCACCATCTGTTGTAACCTTACCAATCATGCTGGGTGCACCATCTGTTGTAACCTTACCAATCATGCTGGGTGCACCATCTGTTGTAACCTTACCAATCATGCTGGGTGCATCATCTGTTGTAACCTCACCAATCACGTTGAGTGCACCATCTTTTGTAGCCTTACCAATCATGCTGTGTGCACCATCTGTTGTAGCCTTAGCAATCATGCTGGCTGCACCATCTGTTGTAACCTTACCAATCACTCTGGGTGCACCATTTGTTGCAACCTTACCAATCATGCTGGGTGCACCATCTGTTGTAACCTTACCAATCATGCTGGGTGCACCATCTGTTGTAACCTTACCATCCATGTTGAGTGCACCATCTGTTGTAACCTTAACAATCATGCTGGGTGCACAATCTGTTGTAACCTTACCAATCATGCTGGGTGCACCATCTGTTGTAACCTTACCAATCATGCTTGGAGCACCATCTGTTGTAACCTTACCAATCGCTCTGGGTGCACCATCTGTTGTAACCTTACCAATCATGCTGGGTGCACCATCTGTTGTAACCTTACCAATCATGCTTGGAGCACCATCTGTTGTAACCTTACCAATCGCTCTGGGTGCACCATCTGTTGTAACCTTACCAATCATGCTGGGTGCACCATCTGTTGTAACCTTACCAATCATGCTGGGTGCACCATCTGTTGTAACCTTACCAATCATGTTGAGTGCACCATCTTTTGCAGCCTTACCAATCATGCTGGGTGCACCATCTGTTGTAACCTTACCAATCACTTTGGGTGCACCATCTATTGTAACCTTACCAATCATGCTGGGTGCACCATCTGTTGTAACCTTACCATCCATGTTGAGTGCACCATCTGTTGTAACCTTAACAATCATGCTGGGTGCACAATCTGTTGTAACCTTATCAATCATGCTGGGTGCACCATCTGTTGTAACATTACCAATCATGCTGGCTGCACCATCTGTTGTAACCTTACCAATCAGTCAGGGTGCACCATCTGTTGTAACCTTACCAATCATGCTGGGTGCACCATCTGTTGTAACCTTACCAATCATGCTGGGTGCACCATCTGTTGTAACCTTACCAATCATGCTGGGTGCACCATCTGTTGTAACCTCACCAATCATGTTGAGTGCACCATCTTTTGTAGCCTTACCAATCATGCTGTGTGCACCATCTGTTGTAGCCTTAGCAATCATGCTGGCTGCACCATCTGTTGTAACCTTACCAATCACTCTGGGTGCACCATCTGTTGTAACCTTACCAATCATGCTGGGTGCACCATCTGTTGTAACCTCACAAATCATGTTGAGTGCACCATCTTTTGCAGCCTTACCAATCATGCTGGGTGCACCATCTGTTGTAACCTTACCAATCACTTTGGGTGCACCATCTGTTGTAACCTTACCAATCATGCTGGGTGCACCATCTGTTGTAACCTTACCAATCATGCTGGGTGCACCATCTGTTGTAACCTTACCAATCACTTTGGGTGCACCATCTGTTGTAACCTTACCAATCATGCTGGGTGCACCATCTGTTGTAACCTTACCAATCATGCTGGGTGCACCATCTGTTGTAACCTTACCAATCATGCTGGTCGCACCATCTGTTGTAACCTTACCAATCACTCTGGGTGTACCATTTGTTGCAACCTTACCAATCATGCTGGGTGCACCATCTGTTGTAGCCTTAGCAATCATGTTGGCTGCACCATCTGTTGTAACCTTACCAATCACTCTGGGTGCACCATTTGTTGCAACCTTACCAATCATGCTGGGTGCACCATCTGTTGTAACCTTACCAATCACTCTGGGTGCACCATCTGTTGTAACCTTACCAATCATGCTGGGTGCACCATCTGTTGTAACCTTACCAATCATGCTGGGTGCACCATCTGTTGTAACCTTACCAATCATGCTGGGTGCACAATCTGTTGTAACCTTAATAATCATGTTGGGTACACCATCTGTTGTAACGTTACCAATCATGCTGGGTGCATCATCTGTTGTAACCTCACAAATCATGTTGAGTGCACCATCTTTTGCAGCCTTACCAATCATGCTGGGTTCACCATCTGTTGTAACCTTACCAATCATGCTGGGTGCACCATCTGTTGTAACCTTACCAATCACTCTGGGTGTACCATTTGTTGCAACCTTACCAATCATGCTGGGTGCACCATCTGTTGTAACCTTACCAATCACTCTGGGTGCCCCATCTGTTGTAACCTTACCAATCATGCTGGGTGCACCATCTGTTGTAACCTTACCAATCATGCTGGGTGCACCATCTGTTGTAACTTCACCAATCATGTTGAGTGCACCATCTTTTGTAGCCTTACCAATCATGCTGTGTGCACAGTCTGTTGTAACTTTACCAATCATGCTGGGTGCACCATCTGTTGTAACCTTACCAATCATGTTGAGTGCACCATCTTTTGTAGCCTTACCAATCATGTTGGGTGCACCATCTGTTGTAACCTTACCAATCATACTGGGTGCACCATCTGTTGTAACCTTACCAATCACTCTGGGTGCACCATCTGCTGTAACCTTACCAATCATGATGGGTGCACCATCTGTTATAACCTTACCAATCACTCTAGGTGCACCATCTGTTGTAACCTTACCAATCACTCTGGGTGCACCATCTGTTGGAACCTTACCAATCATGCTGGGTGCACCATCTGTTGTAACCTTACCAATCATGCTGGGTGCACCATCTGTTGTAACCTTACCAACACTCTGGGTGCACCATCTGTTGTAACCTTACCAATCACTCTGGGTGCACCATCTGTTGTAACCTTACCAATCATGCTGGGTGCACCATCTGTTGTAACCTTACCAATCACTCTGGGTGCACCATCTGTTGTAACCTTACCAATCACTCTGGGTGCACCATCTGTTGTAACCTTACCAATCATGCTGGGTGCACCATCTGTTGTAACCTTACCAATCACTCTGGGTGCACCATCTGTTGTAACCTTACCAATCACTCTGGGTGCACCATCTGTTGTAACCTTACCAATCATGCTGGGTGCACCATCTGTTGTAACCTTACCAATCACTCTGGGTGCACCATCTGTTGTAACCTTACCAATCATGCTGGGTGCACCATCTGTTGTAACCTTACCAATCACTCTGGGTGCACCATCTGTTGTAACCTTACCAATCATGCTGGGTGCACCATCTGTTGTAACCTTACCAATCACTCTGGGTGCACCATCTGTTGTAACCTTACCAATCGTGCTGGGTGCACCATCTGTTGTAACCTTACCAATCATGTTGAGTGTACCATCTGTTGTAACCTTACCACTCATGCTGGTTAGTTAGTTTAATATGTTTATTATGCACCCCATACCCATCCTGTGGGTGGTAGTCAAAAGATTACAGAGGTCTCCATCTGGGTGTTAGTGTGACAGTGTCAGCGTGCCTCGTTGTGCTCCGGGTTTTCTGGTGTTTTCACGGTCGCTCTTACGTGCTAGAACTTAAATTTGTGTCATCAATCCTATACGATTCATCCCTCTAGCGCCTGGAACCAATCTTGGTCGGAAAACATTATATACTGAGTCAAAAAAGGAGAATTAGTGTGCACTACCTAGCAGAGTTTACTGCCAGAGGGGAATCATAGGCCTGTGTCCCGTGTGAAAAAAATAATAATAATTGAACTTTTCGTGTCAGAGGAAAGAAAGTCTCCCTGATAACATTGAGTATACATAGTGTATAGTGTATACTACAGTGGCTCCCTAGTATATTGATGATAAAGGCTAAAGTGTCATTTGAAAACAGGTGAATTTGTAAATGAAGTGATAAGCCTATAGAGGCAGGTGCCAGAAGTCACCAGAAACTTACCACAGGTCAGCTGTTTTAATAATCTTCCTGGCCTGCTAGTGTACTCGCATATAATCTAGTGATACCAGTGAATAGCAGAATACAGTGTTGTAGTAGCAACTAACCAGTATTATAATGGTACTTAGTGGAGTGGAGTGACTTTCATTAGTTTCTTTTTTCTTGAAATACCAGACGTATACTGTGAATTTCATATAACCTGTAGTTACCAGCGGTCGCAATATACACAACGAGAAGCAATTATTACTACAGAACGAGCGTCCTTCCTCCAAAATTTGCACCAGTCAACTATAGTGATAATATAGCATTTATTGTGGTGGAGACGGAAAAAATAGAAAAGCTAGATACAGCGATTGATGAACAAGGGTGGAGGTCGACCGTTCGTCATTGTAGGAGTTGCCAGCAGTCACCGGCTCTTCAACACGCAAGTTATACTTTTGTATCAATCAAATCACAGATTACTCGGGTAGATAATTTGCAGTAGATCCTTCATGTGTTAGCTCAAATCACCGACCAGTATGGTTTAAATAAGTGACCCACTGATCAGATCAGATCGACTGGTCCGAACCCTTGACTGGTCCGAACCCTGGACTGGTCCGAACCCTTGACTGGTCCGAACCCTTGACTGGTTTCAAACGGTTTCGTTGGACAATAAAGCAGACTGTAAACGGATGGGGTTGTAGGCGCCCTTATAAACACAAACATTAAATATATACCAGGAACGTGCACGGTAAGCTGTCCAATATAGAAAAACAGTTAGAAACAGAAATACAAATAGCTAGAGCTTCATTTAAGGAGGTTATTAATAGAATATTCAAGAGGTTGCTAGTAGAATTGCAGTAAATCAACCATTCAAATCATTATGAAGCTGTGTGTAGTCTGTGGTCAGTCAAACAAACAGGCTTCCACATGCATAAATTGTCATTTTTGTGGAAATTGGTGTCACGCCCCTTGTGCAGATATCCAAGAACTAGCTACAAGCAGTATTAAAACAGGGAAGTGTTTTTGAGTATGCCCAAATGAGATAAATCTGTGGACTAAAATCACAAGGGTATTAAAAGAGGTCAACATCAAAGCTGCTTTCATAGAAAACCTGGAAGCTTTCTACAACAGATGGGAACATAAAAAGTCTGGGCTGAATGGTACTGCCCTTGATACTGGCTGGAGATGATGTCCTGGTAGTCAGTAAATGTGGGGCTGATAGTGCTGTCCTGGGAGACAGTAATGGTGAAGCTGGAGGTGCTGTCCTGGGAGACAGTAATGGTGAAGCTGGAGGTGCTGTCCTGGGAGACAGTAATGGTGAAGCTGGAGATGCTGTCCTGGGAGACAGTAATGGTGAAGCTGGAGATGCTGTCCTGGGAGACAGTAATGGTGAAGCTGGAGATTTTGTCCAGGTAGTCGGGAATTATACACAGGAAGGAATACATATAAATGACCTCATAGGGGACAGGAGCCATAGTAGGGAAACAAGTGTAGTCAAAGATAAGATAAACCCAATATTGCAAACTAGAAATACTGCAGGAAATAGCAAACAAGAGGACTCCACTAGCAATAGTGAGGATATATTACCAAAAACAACTGGTGGGAGCTCCATTGTTGGTGCTAGGGAGGATAGAATTAAGACAGGGAAACATGCACCAACAGGGAATACAGTCACAGAAACCCAAGGCAAACGGAAACCAAGCCTGTGCACATACTGTGCACTTGGTATCTACTGGCATGGGAAATCTGGAAAAACAGATGGGACGTGCAACTATGACCACCCTAGAAAATGCCATGCCCATATGACAACAGGAAAATGCAAACTCCCTTCCTGTAAGCTTTTTCACCCTGAACTGTGTACCTCTTCAGTACAGGAAAGACTGTGCTATAACTTAAATTGCCAGGCATACCATCTAAAGGGGACAAAAAGATACAAAACATCCAGGCCATGGGAAAACCTGGGTAGCCACAGCCACTCAAGAGGGAGAGGTTTTTTAGTGCCAGGAAGGAAAAAAAACTGGCAGGAAATGGTAGAAATCGTACACCAAATCCAGTCATTCCTGGAGTGGAACCACAGTCGATGGCCTCCACTCCAAACCAACAGATACAGATACTAATGCCAGAAAAAAAATCTCCCCCCAGTACCAACAATACCACCAGTCCGATGACATTCTTCTTGGCAAATATACAGGGTCTAAAGCCAGCAACAAACAACAAAATACCTTTCATCCGTGGACTGCTTGCAGAGGCAAAGGCAATGTTCGCGGCTTTCACTGAGACCCACATAAAGGATCACTTGGACAACGAAATATGGATCCCAGGTTACAACCTATACAGATGTGACAGAGTGAACAGGAAAAAGGGGGGGGGGGGTTGGCCTGTACATTGCAGAGTCACTTGTTTGCACAGAACTGCTAAATGTCTCAAATGATGTAGTGGAAGTTTTAGCAGTAAAGGTCGAGAACCAAAACCTAGTCATTGTGGTAGTCTACAACCCTCCGGATGCAACATCCCAGCAATTCCAGGAACAGCTGTTAAAAATTGACCACTGTCTGGAAAATCTTCCAGCTCCTGCACCCAACATCTTGCTCCTGGGGGATTTCAACTTAAGGCACCTAAAATGGAGGAATATAGCAAATAATATTGTTGCAGTAATAACACCAGGAGGCAGCTCTGATAAAAACTCACACTCACGCGAGCTTTTAAATCTCTGCACAAAATTCAATTTAAACCAGCAAATAATAGAGCCTACTAGACTGGAGAATACACTAGACCTCATCTTCACTAACAATGATGATCTGATAAGAAATGTCACCATATCAAAAACAATATACTCAGATCACAACATAATTGAGGTTCAGTCATGTATGCGCGGAGCCCCAGACCGACATAATGAGATTAGTCACGAGGGAGCATTCACCAAATTCAACTTCAATAACAAAAACATAAAGTGGGACCAAGTAAACCAAGTCCTAACCGATATAAGCTGGGAAGATATACTAAGCAACACAGACCCAAACTTATGCCTTGAACAGATTAACTCGGTGGCACTCGATGTATGCACAAGGCTTATTCCTCTAAGAAAAAGGAGGAGTAGATGTAAAATAGAAAGAGACAGGCGCTCCCTTTACAGGCGACGGAAAAGAATAACAGAGCGGCTAAAAGAGGTCAATATATCTGAAATGCGTAGGGAGACACTGGTCAGAGAAATAGCAAGCATCGAACTTAAGCTAAAAGAATCCTTTAGGAGTCAGGAATCGCGGTAAGAACTAAAAGCCATAAATGAAATCGAAAGAAACCCAAAGTATTTCTTCTCCTATGCCAAATCAAAATTGAGAACAACGTCCAGTATTGGGCCCCTACTTAAACAAGATGGGTCCTACACAGATGACAGCAAGGAAATGAGTGAGCTACTCAAGTCCCAATATGACTCAGTTTTTAGCAAGCCGCTAACCAGACTGAGAGTCGAAGATCAAAATGAATTTTTTATGAGAGAGCCACAAAATTTGATTAACACAAGCCTATCCGATGTTATCCTGACGCCAAATGACTTCGAACAGGCGATAAATGACATGCCCATGCACTCTGCCCCAGGGCCAGACTCATGGAACTCTGTGTTCATCAAAAACTGCAAGAAGCCCCTATCACGAGCCTTTTCCATCCTATGGAGAGGGAGCATGGACATGGGGGTCGTCCCACAGTTACTAAAAACAGCAGACATAGCCCCACTCCACAAAGGGGGCAGTAAAGCAACAGCAAAGAACTACAGACCAATAGCACTAACATCCCATATAAAAATCTTTGAAAGGGTCCTAAGAAGCAAGATCACCACCCATCTAGAAACCCATCAGTTACACAACCCAGGGCAACATGGGTTTAGAACAGGTCGCTCCTGTCTGTCTCAACTATTGGATCACTACGACAAGGTCCTAAATGCACTAGAAGACAAAAAGAATGCAGATGTAATATATACAGTCTTTGCAAAAGCCTTCGACAAGTGTGACCATGGCGTAATAGCGCACAAAATGCGTGCTAAAGGAATAACAGGAAAAGTCGGTCGATGAATCTATAATTTCTTCACTAACAGAACACAGAGAGTAGTCGTCAACAGAGTAAAGTCCGAGGCAGCTACGGTGAAAAACTCTGTTCCACAAGGCACAGTACTCGCTCCCATCTTGTTCCTCATCCTCATATCCGACATAGACAAGGATGTCAGCCACAGCACCGTGTCTTCCTTTTCAGATGACACCCGAATCTGCATGACAGTGTCTTCCATTGCAGACACTGCAAAGCTCCAGGCGGACATCAACCAAATCTTTCAGTGGGCTGCAGAAAACAATATGAAGTTCAACGATGAGAAATTTCAATTACTCAGATATGGTAAACATGAGGAAATTAAATCTTCATCAGAGTACAAAACAAATTCTGGCCACAAAATAGAGCGAAACACCAACGTCAAAGACCTGGGAGTGATCATGTCGGAGGATCTCACCTTCAAGGACCATAACATTGTATCAATCGCATCTGCTAGAAAAATGACAGGATGGATAATGAGAACCTTCAAAACTAGGGAGGCCAAGCCCATGATGACACTCTTCAGGTCACTTGTTCTATCTAGGCTGGAATATTGCTGCACACTAACAGCACCTTTCAAGACAGGTGAAATTGCCGACCTAGAAAATGTACAGAGAACTTTCACGGCGCGCATAACGGAGATAAAACACCTCAATTATTGGGAGCGCTTGAGGTTCCTAAACCTGTATTCCCTGGAACGCAGGAGGGAGAGATACATGATTATATACACCTGGAAAATCCTAGAGGGACTAGTACCGAACTTGCACACGAAAATCACTCACTACGAAAGCAAAAGACTTGGCAGACGATGCACCATCCCCCCAATGAAAAGCAGGGGTGTCACTAGCACGTTAAGAGACCATACAATAAGTGTCAGGGGCCCGAGACTGTTCAACTGCCTCCCAGCACACATAAGGGGGATTACCAACAGACCCCTGGCAGTCTTCAAGCTGGCACTGGACAAGCACCTAAAGTCAGTTCCTGATCAGCCGGGCTGTGGCTCGTACGTTGGTTTGCGTGCAGCCAGCAGCAACAGCCTGGTTGATCAGGCTCTGATCCACCAGGAGGCCTGGTCACAGACCGGGCCGCGGGGGCGTTGACCCCCGGAAGTCTCTCCAGGTCCAGGTAAACTCCAGGTACATAATTGGTCCAGGGACTGGACTCCAAAGTTTTGATAGCTGAGCAAGTTACAAAGGTAATGAATTCACAATTTACAAAGGTATTGAACTCACAATTTACAAAGGTAATGAACTCCAGGTAGGTCTATTCACAATCATGACAAGTTACAAAGGTATTTACAGATTACAGAGGTACATAATGGGTCCAGGGACTGGACTCCAAAGTTTTGATAGCTGAGCAAGTTACAGAGGTAATGAATTCACAATTTACAAAGGTATTGAACTCACAATTTACAAAGGTAATGAACTCCAGGTAGGTCTAGTCACAATCATGACAAGTTACAAAGGTATTTACAGATTACAGTGGTAAGTAATGGGTCCAGGGACTGGGCCCCAAAGTTGTGATGGCTGAACTAGGTACAAGGTAATGAACTCACAAGTTACAAAGGTAATGAATACTGTAAGAATGGTTACTTACGTTTATACATGGCTACAATCATGAACAAATTATAGTGTAATGAGCAATTCACACTTCCACACCCGGTCACAACTGTAGTGAGTTATTGGTGCAAATATTGATTGTTGAGACACACACACACACACA